>NC_061862.1:39706688-39772971 GCF_907164915.1 Impatiens glandulifera | reverse complement strand
TAGTATGCGATCTCCTCTTCTTCAGCGGTCCAGGAGCTCTTAAGAAATTTTATAAAGGGAAGGTTTCCTTTTGTAAGCCTTGCTTTCTCTATGGGTTTTCGGTCTTTAGAGCTATTCTCTGTGTATCCCAGGCCACGCTTACAACGAGGATGCATGTAGTGTTTATTCATGTTCTTTACTATATCACTAGATCTCTTATACGCGGCCATCTTATATTGAAGTCTGGCATTTTCTTCCTTGGTTAGTTCTCTAGTCGGCTCACTAGATTGTTCGGTCTTAGGATCTAACTCGGTTTCTAGAGTATGGGTATCATCAGATTGTATGACCTCCGGTTCGGTTATGATGGGTACCTCTAGTTCTGTCGGAATGGGTATTGTGGGATCGGTTCTGATGTTGAGGTGCTTAGGTAGCATGGTCAATAGGTTCTTATATTCTTCTACCATGTCATTCAATGCATTGTATAATTCATCCTTAGTAAATTCTTCACAAGGAGAGTCAAATACATGTTCCTCATTTGCCATGAGACATGTGAGTTCATCGTCACTATCACTGCGAGCCCATAGACTTCCTCCATCGTCGGCTATCAGTGCTTTCGGTATCTCACTTCCTTCACCGGTTTGTTGATAACTGTTTCTGTCATTTTGATAGTCCGGTTTCTGGGTATCCCTCCTCGGTTTCCTGCACTCCCATTTAAAATGTCCCAAACAGTTACAGTTGTAGCATCTTACATTGGATTTGTCACCATAGTAGTTGTTTGTCGGTTGGCTCCTTTTCATGAACCTTCCAAACTTCTGTGCAAGCATTTCCATGGCATCTTCAGTGAACTGTTCGGCGGTTCTGATCGGTACAGGTGCAGGGGTCGGTGCCGGTGCAGGTGTAGGAGCAGGTGCAGCCGGTTCTGTAGATGTGATTAGTGCTCTGGTTGATGTTGAGGCCGAGACTTCCTCTTCAGTTCTAGATCTCATTTCGAACTCGTATGCCTTTAGATCTTCGAATACGTCGTATAGTTTCATCTTACGTAAGCTCTTTGATTCCCTAATTACCATTGTCTTTATATCCCAGGCACTTGGAAGAGATCTCAAGGCCTTCATAACCACCTCTTTGTTCTCATACTTCTTGCCTAGAGTTGCTAGTTCATCTAACACACCAGTGAACCAGTCACTGTATTCCTTCATAGATTCTCCTGGTTTCATTTTGATGCTTTCGAATTTCTGTGTGGCCATCATTATTTTGTTCTCCCTTGTTCTTTCATTTCCTTCAAAGATCTGGATAACCGTGTTCCATGTCTCCTTCGCGGTTTTGCAATCTCTGATCTTGCAGTATGTGTTTCTGTCCACGCTGTTGGAGATCCGGTTTCTAGCATGATTGTCCAGATTGTTCCTTCTCCTATCTTCAGCCGTCCATTCCTTTCTATCCTTATCAATAATTATCGGTCCTTCGGTCAGAATGGATTCCATTTCATCATCCAAGGTGACTAGGTGCAGGTGCATGCGTGCCTTCCAGTTGGCAAAGTCATCACCTTCTAGCATTGGAGGCCTATCTTGATACATGCTTGCTTGAGTATTGAAACTAACTGCTCTGATACCAATTGTTAGGATCTAGGTCGCCGCTGGGGAACCGGGGGTTGGACCGGTTAGCGGTTCACACTCGAAGGGTGGTGGTTAATCCGGTTAGAGATTAACACCGGGGTTTCAATACTACACAACCTGTCACAAACCCTTGAACTAGGTTCAAGCGCGGAAGAGGTTTTCTTTCAGGTTGAAGCGGCACGCTTGTATGATAGGCACGGTCGGTTTCGGATGATGGAGATTTGAAATGGTGGGTCGGTTTCGGTAATCTGGATATTCGGTATGGTTAGTATAAAGTCGGTTTAGAGCGGTGTGGTTAAGTTAGTCGGTTAGATAATGAAGCCGGCAGAAAGTAAGTAACAAGACGGATTTTATGGATGTTCGGAGATAAAACTCCTACGTCACTCCTTCCTCTCGAAACCGCGAGAAGGATATTCACTAAGGAATACAAGTACAGGCCGATCGAGACTTATTTCCTGCTCGATAATACTCTTACAATTTACACCGAAATTGTAAAACACACTTTAACTTTCAACACTTAGGCTTTCTAAAACAGCACACTCTTATCACTTGTAGTAAATGCTCTTAGCGCTATCTCAATATCACACTGTTGTCCCTTGATGTCCCGCATTTACTCTTCTGCAACTTCCTCCTTTTATAGGTGAAATATGCCAACGGTCATATTTCACTTCCTTGAATCTGATTGGCTGAGCAGAGGTGCAGTGATTCAGTGTTTCAGAGGTTCAGACCTGCGGTCGTTTCCTCAGACCTGATGGTCAACCTCAGACCTGGTATTCTGTCTCAGACCTGCCGGTCTGTTCTTCCGTTTTGTAAGACAAACCTGCCGGGTTTGTCTTTTACTTGATATAGGCACTGTCTGTTGGACAGTTGTCTGTACTTGGAAGATTTCCTTTCTGACTTATCCCGAAGTAGAAGGATCCGGTAGTACTGTTTTCTGCAGCCTACAGTCTTTCCTCAGACTTGCATGGATATGGAAGTATTCAGTCTGTTCCTTTGGTATCGTTCTCAACATATACCCGAATTGTCTTCTTGTACTGGTCGGTCATTTGACTTGACCGAATGTCTTTTGGTAGTAATGTAACCGGACTTCTTCCGGTTATTCTTGTCTTGTGGATGATCGGCTGTTTGATGATTCCGGTTTTGAGCTTTGGCCGATCCTTTCTTAGTGCGGTCACGTTCCGAATACTCTTGATCGGTTTGGTAGCTTGACCGGTTAGGTTTCTTTAGTCGGTTCTCTTGTTCATCCGGTCCGGTTCCTTGTTCCTGCATGGAAAGTTTATTTAAGTTAGATTTGTTTGAACCGGTCTTATTTTATCTAACAAGATATATACTATTTGAAAGAGTTACAATTTTGGTGAAAAAATGACAAATATATTGATATATAATCGAATTTCTAGTTCAACTATATTGATATATTAAAATTTGTGTTTTAATATAATGATAAAAACAACATTTCTTCCTTATCAAATATATTTAAATAATTAACCAATAAATAAAAAGAGAACAAATAAGATGAATAAAAAAATCAATTCCTAATTAATTACAAAAATAAATTATCAAATTGGTTAATTAGTGATATTCATTAACCATCTAACATACGATCTCATACAAAATAATTATAAATAGTTAGTTATCTTTAAAAATAGAATATTACAACAAAAACAAAATTCCAAATGGCCATAATTTGTTAAAGGTAGAAAGTAAAAGTGGTTTTTACCAAAAACAAAAAAAAAACAAAAAATTTAGATGATTTTACCACTATACCTCATTTCATTTATTTTAGCATTGAAAACCTTAAAATAAGGAAATTAATTCTAAATGTCCTAACTAAAATGTTTGAGTATTTAATTGATCTTTATTTATAATAATTTCTTTTTTAATATTTAGAAAAAAAAAAATGAGATATCATTTAAACTATTAGAGAACAAAGTTCTTTTAAGTATTTTTTATATTTTATTTTAAAAAGATATGAAGTGACTATAATAATATCTGTTTTTTAAAAATGTATTGTGGTTGGGTAGTCTCCTAAATAGAGGGTTAAATTTAAATGTATAATCTACTATATTGCAAAAAAAGGTTGAAAAACACAATAAAAAATTTATTATTAGTTTTGTTAGTATAAGGTGAGGATTGTATTTTAAATTAGTCCAATGTTAGAATTCAACCAAAATTTATGGTATGATTATGTATTTTTTTTTAAGAAAGAAATATAACATAATATTATTATTATTATTTTTTAATTTTAAAAATATAAAGATAAAACATATTGGATTGTGATTATAATTTGAATTTTTGTCAAACAAAATTGTAATATTTACATGCATCTAAATTAATTAAGTGAATTTTAATATTATTTTATAATTGAAAAAGAAAATGATGTGTATTTTCCATAAATAGAGTGTGAAACAAATATTTTGAAATTTCTTTGACTCCAAACCCTCATTTCTTTAATATTATCTAAATTAACTAAGTCAAGTCAAATAATATTTACATGGTAATTTTCTTCATATATATATAGAGAGAGAGGAGAGACGTACATGATAACATAATTCACAATAGCAGCTTCAAGTTACAAATATGACGGGATTTCCGGCCACCGTACTCCTCCTCCTCTGTTTCATACTTTCCGCCGCCGTATCTAGTAAGTCCAAAATCTCTATTAATTCTCTTTAGCTTCTTTCTACATCTAAATCTAATCTAATCTTACTTTATTAACTTCTAATATCCAGCAGGTGCATCATATGCCGTCGCCGGAGCCGGCAACGTGGGCATCTGCTACGGCCAATTGGGAGACAACCTTCCCAGTCCGTCAAAGTCCGTCGAGCTCTTGAAAGCCATGAAGGTGAAGCAAGTCAAACTGTATGATTCTAACCCGGCCATTCTCGGCGCCCTGAGAGGATCCGACATCGAGGTTACGGTCATGGTCCCGAACCAGCTCCTTGTGAGCATCTCCACCAATCAAGCTATCGCAGACGAATGGGTACGGTCCCAAGTCTTACCCTTTTACCCAAAAACAAAGATCCGATACGTTCTCGTCGGAAACGAAATCCTTTCTATCCCCGACCGTAACATCCAGCTCAGCCTCGTCCCGTCGATGTACCGGATTCAGAAATCGCTTGCGAAATTCGGCCTCCTCCGTAAGGTCAGAGTCACTACCTCATTGGCCATGGACGTGCTTCAAGCTTCTTACCCGCCTTCCAATGGAACCTTCCGTGCCGACATCTCCACTCAAATCATTAAACCTATGCTTCAGTTTCTCAAGTACACGAAATCGTCCCTCTTCTTGGATGTATACCCGTATTTCGCTTGGGCATCCAACCCGGTCGACATCAAGCTTGATTACGCCCTGTTATCCTCCGCCAATAACATAAGGGTTAAGGATCCGGGTACGGGGTTAACCTACACCAATCTGCTGGATCAAATGATAGACGCGGTCTACTTTGCCATGAAAAGAATGGGCTACCCGCATGTTGGGATCTTTATAGCGGAAACCGGTTGGCCAAATGGAGGAGATATTGGCCAAACAGGAGCTAATATTAACAATGCCGCAATTTATAACCGGAATGTAATAAAGAAATTCACGGCCATACCGGCCATCGGAACGCCGGCGAAGCCGGGTGTAGTCATTCAGGCACTACTTTTTGCCCTGTACAACGAGAACATGAAAACGGGTATGGGATCGGAGAGGCATTTCGGAGTGTTGTATCCGAACGGGTCAAGTATTTACCGACTGGATTTTTCTGGTAAGACGAGGGAGGCAGAGTACTAGCTGTCAGCGCCGACTGTCGGAAAACATCTGAGGTGAGGTTTATTATGGATGCCGATTCCGACGGACGAGCAAGTGATTTAAGAACAGTTTTAAAATCATGTTCAACAAATTTCAGCCTATTTAGTTTATTAATATACATTCATTTCTTATATTATTTTAGAGTGAAAAATGACAAAGTGATCATACAAAAATATTATTATATTTGATTCACTTTAGAATTTGTATGTTGATTTTTTCTATAAAAAAAAATTCAACTAGAATTAAAAATCATTTTATTTAATTTCTAATCAAACAATATTACACAAATAATTAATCACACTATTAAAATGTTTTCTATTTCTTTTTTAACTTATTTATTATTATATATTAAATTTTTTAAATATTAAAAATAAAATAAAAATATCACCAATTAACATTTTCAAAATAAACTAATGTTTATTCAAAAAGTTTTACTCGTGTTTAAGAATTTGTTCTCTAAAGACTAAAACAAATGTACAATATTGTCATTTTCACATTCATGTATCCATCATCTTAACAACTAGCATTAAAATGACGATTAACAATGACGAAGATAAAGAAAAAACACATTTTTACAAAAAGTTTTTAACTTTCTTAAAAAGAAAGGAAAACAATATATTTTCTAATTTTATAAAAATTAAAAACGCAAGGAGGGGTGTCCTTTTCAATTATAATGCCCAGATATATCAAATATATATTCTTTCCACGATGCTTGATTTCTCAGACACCACGATTAACTTGGTATTGGGATAATTAATGGAGTGATCAGTCATTCTCCCAACATAAGAAGTTTTATAACAGCCAATGTAAAAAGTGAACATCTCAATTGTAAATTTCATCCACTGTTCTTTCGAGACCCTTCTGAAGGAGAGTCGAAATGAAGAAGAGAATATTTTTCGTGACTTCTTACGTGTAGTAATTACAATCCCGAATTTCTTAGGACAATCAGCTCATAACTCATTGTGTCGATTGTGGTCAAGTTCATCTTACAAAGGCAAATGTTATGACTCGTTGTGTCTTTTCGTTATATCATAGGTCATGCATGTAGTATATTTCTAGGTTTCAAATAAGATGTGTGTTTTTAAATATGGGTGTGAGTGGTTTGGTTTGTTTGGTAAATTTATTGACAGAAATGCATGTCTAAACCGTTGACATTGGTTTACTAAATTTCAAACCGTCGATATGTCATTTTGATTATCCGTTTTGAACGGTTAAAAGAACAATTTGGTCGATTTAATCGGTTTGGTTAATTGTCGGATTTGTTAAAATAGATTTAAATTATATCAATAACAATTTATAAATATTGTAATGTACATGAACAAGTAACAATATTATGACCGAGGCAAGGCGGTCAAAATTGATAGTTTACGTAAAATCGTTGGCTATTTGTGAACTAGTAAAAACTAAAATTTATTTGAAATCGTAAGAGTTTAATTTGAAAAAATAATAGTTATATATTATTATTATTATTTATATATGACTAAGTATACTTAGTCAATTTTAAAATTTTATATATTTAAATATAAAATTAATTAAATAATAATAATAAATAAATAACACTATAAAACAAATTATACTTACAAAATTAATTATAAAACAAATTATACTTACAAAATTAATTATATTAATTTATTTATTTGAATAAATAATAACTTTATGTTTTAATTTTTAAATATAAATTTATTTTTTAAACGTAAAATCGTATAAAATCGTAAAATCTTATTACCGTAAATTTAAAATTGTAAGAATTTACCTATTTAAGAATTTACTTAAAATCAGACTCATTAATTTAATGTAAAATTGTAAAATCGTAGAATTTTAAGTGTTATCTCGAGATTTTAATAGTCTTGAACTGAGGTTCGACACCATAATTCATAAATAATATATATGAATAATGTTATTAGTAAAATTCCCTAACATAATTTATAAAACATATATTATATTTATATGAATAATAACGTTAACTAACTAAAAAAACTTTGATTTCAAATTCACAATTGCATTATACTTGTAATTATTTTTTGGACTAAACATAACACTAATAATTAGTCAACAATTTTGAGATTAAGTTGGTATACTAATGGTAATAATTAATATTCTTGATAGTATGTTAACAAATTTTTAGGTTCATACTATTGTCTCAATAATTTTATTTTAAATGTGTGTTGTAATCTAATAGTTATAATACATTACTCATCACTATTAGTTTAAGATACAATTATCGCTCCCATTTTATTTAAGTATCTTGTCGATTTAAATAGCTTTAGTAATGCTAAACCGATAAACTGAATCGTTGGGATCAGTTTAATAAAAAAACCATAATGAGTTCGGTTTGGTCAATTCTCGGTTTGAAATAGTTTGGTTTGAGCGATTAAACGGTTTAATCGGTTTGATTGATTTACTTACCCCTCATTTTTAAATGATATCATATAATCAATTATGTATATGTATCTTTATTTATATATATATATATATTAGAATTTATAAACAACCAAATATTTATTTCAAGCTAAGAATCATTTGGTCCCATAAAAATCATTAAAAATTTGTAACGTCCTAAACACGATTGTCGTCAATATGTGCTTATCTTCTTTTCAAAATTCGTAAAACATTTATAAACACTGAACGCTTCTCAGAGGTCGTCTAGTAATAAAAATGAGATGAGGAACAATAGGGCTCGACCAAAGTTTGATAGCTTTGACTTTTCAAGATACACCACTCGTTTCTCCATGAGAAATCGAAAAAGAAATGATATTGTATTTGAAAATGCAGATAATATAGATTTTGATTGGTTCGATGTTGGTTACACTTAGAAAAAGACATCGTAGTTATATCCCTCGTTTGTGTCTCTACTATAAATATGTGATCATTTCATAAAAATCTGATATTTACATTCTAAATTAATAAATTATCTATGTAAGACCTATCATTCATCTAAAAGTTAATATTTATAATACTATCATGTAAGTAGTCTTGTAACACTCTGTTCTTAGTCATCATGTATAGTCATAGTATAGATAGAATGAAAAGTAGTATAAATATAAGGCGTACTTATTAACAAAAGTTAATGCTAAAATGGTACATGAAATCCCCAAACCTAAAGTTCGTTATCAAACAAGGCCTGAAGAGCATCTTTTAAGCCTTTTTCTAGTGTTTTAATTGATTTTGTAATATTAAAAGTTTTCACAAGAGTTCGAATCTAAAGAATTTTTTTATGTATAAACCAGGGGTATGAACTATTGACTATCAATCAAATTAGAAATTTGGAATTATAATCAATTCACAATTAATCATTAAAAAACTGACATAATGATCTAAATATTTTCCAATTTTGAAAACATATTGTTTGGCTCTCAGAAACCTTCTAATTAACACTAAGGAATGTGAACCAATATTGTAGATTAGTGACTTATTTAAGTCGTGCCAAATTTTCTGCCCATTTGTGTAGACACCCATTTTTCTCCCCTAATTTTATAGTTTATGTTTTTAATAAATTCGATCCTATATAAATTTCTCGAATTCATTCACGGGCTCATTACACGATTTATTTTAAACACGATTATTTTTAGAACAATTGAGTTTTTTTAAAAAAAATAATTGATTTTTGATTCTTAATAAAGCTAAGGTAGTAATTTGTCTATGTTACAACACTTAAGTAAATTGTTATACTTAGAATATTCAAGGTTTTATTTAATTAATTACCTTGGGTATTTATATAAAAAAAAGTTTTATAAAATATATATTAACATTTTTTTATAAAGTCATTAGTATACTTTTGATGTATTTTGTTTTCATTAATTAGATTAGTTTTCTTAATTTGTTAGATTAGTTTGTTAGACATTAGTTCGTTAGATTAGGTTTTGCAATTTTATTTTTTATAAGTTAATTAACATTTTCTTTTCATAATTAGAATTGTTCCTTAGAAATAGAAATAATTAATAATAATAATAAAAAAATTCTTTAATTGATTGTTTTAATTTTATTTCTTTTGTGGGATAAAGGGAAATGGTCAACCCAATATCCAAATGCAAGATCCGAATCAGATTTGTGAATGGGGTCAAGAAGATCCAAATCAAAGGAAATTCAACCCAAATTAAGGCCAAGGAAATGATCCAATTGACGGATCCGACCGGTGACCGACTAATGTACCAACCCATGCCCAAGATCCGATTCATGAAATCAAATACTAAAAAAAATTAGGTAAAGGCAGCGGTCACCTTCTTGATGGTGACAACCACAAATCTTGAAATGTCGATCCTATCATGTGCGGTCTAAGAATAAAAGAAAATGTTGCTAAGAAAGAGGAAGGAAGTTACAAGTGAAAGTATGCAACTTTGTGTTGAAGATGGAGATAGAAGGATTAGTCAATTTTTTAATTAAAAATTAAGATGACCAAGTATTACATCATTATTAAATAAAGCTTAAATCCCATTGGATGAAAACTTGATATTTAGTGACATTTCAAGTAGAGATTGCTCCATTATTTTAAAATTTTGTAAATGTTTAAAATAGTTTTTCTTTCCAACGGGTCAAGTGTGTTAAATGGGTATTTGGGCCCTATAGTTTCATAACTTTGCCTATAAATACCCCTCTTAATATCTTAGAAAAGGATCCCTCTTTTCACATTGACGTGCCCCTAGGCTGCCCAACTTTTTCCACAACCGAAACCCTAAGCAAACACCAACCATTCTGGGGTTGTATCACAAGTTTTGCTTGGTAAATTTATGTTTTTCATTCCAAAAGCAAAGGAGCAGCCCCATTGTAAGCCCCTTTGCATAGATCTTTTTAGATTATAATTTTATTTTTTATCTTTATATATCAACCCATGCAGGATTTTTTTTTTTAATTTGTTATTTTGATAAGAGTTTAAGATTCTATTTTGATATTTGTAAATATGTAAACCTTAATAATACATTTAACATGTAAATAAATAAAAAATAACTAAAAAAACAAAAAGTTCCATGTAAATAAAAGGTCATTGACCAAGTAATTTTTTTTTATAAAACCAAAATCGGCCCTTGAATTGGCCATTTAAAAAGACTCAAAAAGTTAAAAGAAAATCTGTTTTGATTTAATTTTTTTTTGTATAATATTAGATCTAGGATTTACTTGTATATTATTAATAATTTAGTTAGGTTTAAAAAAGAGAAAAAAACTCAAAGATGTAAAAAAAGAAAAGAAATAATTTGTTTTGGTTTAATTTATCATTTGTATGACATTAAAATTATGATGTAAAACTTTATGGAATTTTTATATGCAATTTGGGATCCATTTAGATTACCATATATTTTGTTAGATTAGGATTAGGTGGAAAAATTGGTAGAATAACATGTATGTTTCTTTAGGAACGGAAAAGCTAGCCCTGGGATAACTCGAGCGCCATCCGTCCAAGGCAGCCTCCCTACATGTGAAATACGGCGCCTTCTTGACGTTTCTGTTGATTCTGGATGCTTCTGTGCACATGAAGACCGAGGAAACTAGCCTAGATCTTCGCCTATGCTAGTTCTCTGCTTCCCAGGACCTTAAATTTGACCCGAGCCTCTTTCTAAACTAGAAAACCTAGCCATTTTTCTTGTATTAAGTTCTTTTAGACATTCTTAGGATTATATGTTATTTAATTTTTACTATTAGCCTTTTGGGTTGCAATTTGCACCCAAAAAGTACTTACTGCTCATTTAGGACCGAATGGGAGAGTTGTTGTAGGCCCAAGACCAAAGATTTATGCACCCAAAGGCTGAGGACCGCTACTTCTTATAAAAGGACCGAAGATTTCCGCACCCAAAGGCTGAGGACCGCTATTTCTTGTCAAAGGATCAAAGATTTCTGCACCCAAAGGCTGAAGACCGCTACTACTTGTCAAAGAACCGAAGATTTCCGCATCCAAAGGCTGAGGACTGTTATTGCTTGTCACAGGACCGACATTGGCCACACCTTAGGACCGAGGACCGACAAAAAGCACAATTTTTGACCGATTTGAATTTTCACCTCGACCAAAAATCAGGTATAGGATTATGGAGGCTATCCACGGTCCTTTTGCTTGGGTTTTTCATATTTTTGGGTTTATTTTTATTTTTTCCCTTTGGTTTGGTTTTTTTATGTAAGTTTATGATTTACGTGATCCTAGGATAGTATGAGATTAATTTGTTTTTGTAAAAAGTAAAGCGTAAGATTATTTTTAAGAAAGGCCAAAATTAATTAGTAGAGACCTTAGGGGTATTGTGGGGCATAACGTCTAAA
Source organism: Impatiens glandulifera (assembly GCF_907164915.1). Taxonomy (NCBI): domain Eukaryota; kingdom Viridiplantae; phylum Streptophyta; class Magnoliopsida; order Ericales; family Balsaminaceae; genus Impatiens; species Impatiens glandulifera. The sequence continues at coordinate 39,761,358 of NC_061862.1, read as the reverse complement.
AAATCATTTCCCACACGTAACCAAATGCCGAACTCACATCTCTTAATTTCCTAATTTTTGAAATTAGGTGGAGACTCTCTAATCGTGAGGATAAATTAATATTAAAACAAGTTAAAGTAGGCCTATGACATACTTCTCATTAAAAAACTCACAATCTCTCCCAGATTTGACGGGAAGGTAAGACATGGAGTTGTCTATAAAGCCTCATTTTTTAAACTTCAATCTTTTAAACGTCAAAATTAATTTCCCTCACGTTTTCAAAACTAAATTTTTAAAGAGAGTCCAAGAACTTTCAAACTAGTCGATCAAAAAAAATGTTTTTAAAAATCGATCGCAATTTGGAGTTAAAACAAGTTTAACAAGCGAAGATCTAAGAAAATGCAACAGAATGAAACAATTATCCTCTATATTTAGAATCTTAGTGTATTGGATTTAAAAGTCTTGCATAGGGTTTAAATTACGGCAAAATATTTGAACAATCATTGTAGGCAAGTGAGTTATATAAGTAGTGACAAATATCTATACTATTTTGAGTCATTCAAATCACAATCCATTAACTAAGTTTGTATACCAAATTATCAAAAATAGTTTATCAATTTTACATATTTTCTTCGTGGTCTTTGAAAATCATGTTTAGTGTTCAAAATAGAAAATTATATTAGATAAAACTTGTAGAAAACAATGTAATCTAAGTCTGGTCAAATTGTCAAATCAATTAGAGTTATAACCAATTCACATTCATTGGCTAAAATTTTCAAAATTTTTACATTTTCAACTTTTCAAAAATTGTTAAATCTTTTGAATTTAATTTGATATTCAAGAAATTACCATAGAATAACATAAACCATTATAGAAAGTTTACCAAACACCAAGTCATAACAATTGATTTAAAATTGACATGCTCATTTGAAAATATAACTTATAAAAAATTAAAAATCACAAACTATTAACTGAAACATTAGATCGGTTAAACTAAAGAAAGAAAAATTGTATTAAATTGTAATTTATATTTACATAAATTATGTCTATTATCTAGACATTATAATTGACATATAAAAAAAACTAAATAATATATTATTGATATTATCACAATTTATAATATTGTGATAATATCTTACAAATATATTATATTATACTCTAACAACCCACTCAAACTCACGATGCAACAACAATAAGCATTGAGAGTTTGACAGTCAGAAAACGAAAACGCAAACAATAAGAAGTTACACATCATTCTTAATCTTCTTCTTTTCCCCTTCTTCTCTCTTCTGTCCAATCCATTGACCATTCACCAAAAAAACAGCTCTTCTTCGATTCAAACCAACCAAAATTAACAACCAAATCAAAACCAATCAAACTAAGTTTCACAAATTGCTCCAAAAAACCAAACTGAAATCAACAACCCACAACAACCAAACAAAACCAAACCAAAACTAAAATCAATCAAACCAAACTTTATAAACTTAGGAAAACCCAAACCAAATTCAACGCTCTATTCTCAACAACAACCAAAACCAATCAAACCAAACTTTACAAACTTAGGAAAAACCCAACCAAATTCAACTCTCTATTCTCAATAACAACCAAAACCAATCAAACAAAGAATCAAACCAAGCTTCAAAAACTCACTTCGATTTCCTCTCCTTCAAGACTAATAATAAAACCAACATTCTTCTAAACTAGTTAATTCAACCAAATCAACCTTCGATCCGTCCAAGTTACCCTCCTCACTTAAGAATAAAACAACCAAACTCATTTCCACCAAACTATCAAAATCTGCAATGCAACTAAACGAAAAATAAATCCACTCAAATGAAATCCAAAACCCCAGATAAACTGCTTAAGACCACCGACAAAAAATAATATTAATACAAAATGATTAAAGCCCTCCATCAATGACTAAAGTAACCATTGATGGAGACAGAGGGAGACTATTACTTTATTGACTCAAAACGATAACAAGGCTCTGATACCATGTTAAACTAAAGAGAGAAAGATTGTATTGAATTGTTTTTCATGTTTACATAGATTATGTCTATTATATAGACTTGTAATTGACATATAAGAAAACTAAATAATATAATATTAATATTATCACAATTTATAATATTTTGATAATATTTTACAAATGTATTATATACTCTAACACTACAACTACTCTATAATTATTTTACATGATAAAATAATCACTTAGAAATAATCAGAACATTCCATGAATATGCCAAGAAAAGTTACCCTATTTTAAAAAAAATTGGAAAAATAAATTTGGATGTTTTTAATTAATCATTTCTATGAATCAAGAATCAATCAATACAAATCTTTAAATTAATTTCTAAAATTATGGATTCATTGCGAGGAATAAAAACAAATAATTATTTTGGATAAATGTTGTATTCATTAATTCCAAAATAATTAAAATTAAGATCTAAAATAAAATAAATAATTATTTTGGATAAATGGTGTATTCATTAATTCTAAAATAATTAAAATTAAGGCAATATTCCTAATTATATTTACACTCTCCTCAAATTGGGAGATACAAATTGTGCATTCCTAACTTGGCACACAAATCTTCAAAGATACCTTGGAAGCGCTTTGGTTAGAACATCGACAATTTGGAACTGTGATGGATTGTGAGAGAGTTCAACTAGTCCATTGTTGACTTTCTCAACGATGAAGTGTCCATCGATCGTAATATGCTTTGTTCTATCGTGGTGAACCGGATTTTTGGCAATAATATGATTTACCTAGCCAAGGATCGGTCAACAGTCTCCACCAAATCACTATAACATTCAGGATTTTCAGAAGATCAAAAATTTTTAAAAATCTTAGAGGAAGAGATAGACATACACACTTAAATCCCATAGATCCTTATAAGAGAAGATGATTTTTTTTTCCGGTAATGGCTGCAACTTTGAGTTGCCTCGCCAATGATCGGTCATCAATCTCCGCAAACTCACAATTACAACAGTCGTGGTCGTGGTCTTTGAAAGATCAAAGTTTTGACCACTAGATCCAACCTTGTGTATGTATGAATATCACAACTTTTTTCAACAACACACTAATCCAATAACAGTTAGAATATCAGAGGAAGAGATATCCATAACAAAAACTTTGAGTTAAGATGAATTTTTTGATCATGTTGCAACAATTTAAGTTGCTTCAGCAACGATGGGTCCACCGTCTCTGCCAAATCTCAATTAAAGTAGTGGTCTTGGAGGATAAAATATTTTAAGTATGTATATATATTTCATACACTATTAATAACACATAAATTGAACAATAAAATTCTTAAAGGAAGAGATATTTAAATACAAAATCTCACATATCTGAACAAGTGAGATTAATTTTTTTCGATCCTAACTATAACAATTTAAGTTTCCTAGCCAAGGATCGTCCAATAGTCTCCGCCAAATCACAATTACAATAAGGGTCGTCGGAAGATAAAAGATTTTGTATAAGTTGTATATATCTCAACATTTTCACACGCCACACAAATCCAACAGTAAGAATCACACAAATCCAACAATAAGAGCCTTAGGAGGAAAAGATATAAATTCACACACTTAAATCACATATATATTATTAGGAGAAAATGATTTTCCTTCAACGAGTTGCCACAACAAAATCGACAATCTATCCCCGTCAAATCACAATTATAGTCTTTGAAAAAACGTTACTATTTTAAAAAAATACTCAGAAACAAGCAATGAAAGTTTTTGAATACACATCCAAAATCCAACACTAGAGCCTTACTGTAATTTAGTAATATATACATATACACTTAAATTGCATATATTTGAATAGGAGATAGGAGACGATGTTTTTCAGTTCAAATCTCCAACAAATTGATTTGCCTCGACAAGATCGGCAATCACTCTAAGTAAAATCACATTTACGTCACCACCGTTAGAAGATCAAGACCGACAATAACAATCCAACAACATTGTGCATACATATATATATTTGAACTCTTTAAAAACAACAATAATAATAGTAATAATCGATGATCGACCATACTTGAAAATCTCATTCGTGTTGAGGGACAACAAATAGGTAGACTAACACACCAAGAAAGTTGTTGATATTCTAACGACTGAAATCATCGGCTTCGCTGACAATATTCCTCCGGCATCCAAGAGGGGCAACCACCCTCAAGAACCACGTCTTCCCGCTGACAATATTCCTTCGGCATCAAATATTGAAAGATTTTTTATTTTAATTTTTTATACTCAAATATCTAAATAAATTATATAAAATATAATAATTTATAAATCTATCCCAATACATATTTATAAGATCGTTGTTTGTAAATTGAGAATAAGGGTTATATTATTTCTGATTCTGAAAAAAAAATATCAATAAAAGGTAAAATTATGAGTTATTATTTGGACATCTATATTCTTTAGAATTCAAGAGTATAAGGATTTAAGTTGGTGTTATATGATTATCGTCAATATGTTCTTATCTTCTTTTCAAAATTCGTACAAAAATTATAAAGATTGGATGCTTCTCGGAGGTCGTCTAATAATAAAAATGAGATGAGGAACAATAGGGCTCGACCAAAGTTTGATAACTTTTGACTTTTCAAGATACACCCCTCGTTTCTCCATGAGAAATCGAAAAAGAAATGATATTGCATTTGAATATGCAGATAATATAGATTTTGGTTGGTTCGATGTTGGTTACACTTAGAAAAAGACATCGTAGTAATATCCTTCGTATGTGTCTCTACTATAAATATGTGATCATTTCATAAAAATCCGAGCTATGTAATACCTATCATTCATCTAAAAGTTAACATTTATAATACTATTGTAAGTAGTATTGTAACACTCTGTTCTTAGTCATCGTCTATGATATAGATAGAATGAAAATTAGTATAAATATAAGGCGTACTTATTAGAAAAAGTTAATGCTAAAATGGTACATGAAATCCCAAAACCTAAAGTTAGTTATCAAACAAGGGCTGAAGAGCATATTTTAAGCCCTTTTTTAGTGTTTAATTGATTTTGTGATATTAAAAAATTTCACTAGAGTTCGAATCTAGAGAATTTTTTTTATGTATAAACCAGGGGTATGAACTACTCACTATCAATCAAATTAGAAATTTAGAATTATAATAGTTTCACAATTAATCATTAAAAAACTGACATAATGATCTAAATATTTTTCAATTTTGAAAACATATTGTTTGGCTCTCAGAAACCTTGGAATTAACACGAAGGAATATGAACCAACATTGTAGATTAGTGACTTATTTAAGTCGTGCCAAATTTTCTGCCCATTTGTGTAGACACCCATTTTCACCCACAATTTTATAGTTTATGTTTTTAATAAATTCGAGCCTATATAAATTTCTCGAATTCATTCACGGGCTCATTGCACGATTTATTTTAAAGACCATTTGATAAGTGAAAATATTTAATTAAATAGTAGTATTAATTAACTATTTAAATATGCTAATCAACTTAAGAAACTAGCCAACAATTATAAAATTACCAAGTTTTGAATATTTAGTTTAAATAATCAAAAAAGAGAAATTGTTAGAATATAGTTGTTAGAATTTATGAAAAACTTTAATAATGAATAAATAAAACTAAGTATATAAGTTAAACTGCTAAGTCATATCAAGTATATTAATTGTTTTAAAGACAACAACAAGGTGTTGTAGTGCAGTGGTAAGCACATTGTCTGTCATATGGGTAATCAGGGATTGAGTCTCACTACCTGCAAATAATATTTAGAGTTTTGTTATTTCAAGGAAGCTAAGAAAAGACCGAAATTTTCACGAAGGAGATATTGGATCGGTAGCGGTTTCGGTTCTATAAAAGACGGCGCAATCGGTTCTTGTAGTGGAGATCGGTCTTTCTGTAGTGGAGATCGGTCTGGTATTTAATACTTCAATATTAAATGAGGAGTGCCTCCAGTATTAAATTAGCTTCGGTCATTTAATTGTTTTCAGTATTAAGTTATTTAAATAAAGCATCATCAAAAAAGATCTTCTCTGCTGTACCAATTCTAAAGCTCCACCAATCAAAAGAGGACTAGTGTCATTTGAAGTCAACATGTCCGTTTGGAGAAAAATATGACCGTTGTTGTGTGCTTTTGATATATAAGAAGATTAAAAGAATAGAAAAGTAATAGACTTGAAAAGAAGTAGTAGACCAAAAATCATCAAAGCTCTCTTGATAATAAAGTACTCTCTCTCTCTCTACAAATTCAATTCTCTGTTTTAGCATATCTTTGTGTGTGAGAAGTAGTTTTTACCGAAAATCATTGTATCACTTCTCCATCATTGTTAGTTCTTTGTAATTTGATAGAGTGTCTATCAACAAGTGTTGTGTGTTCTAGGAGTTCGAAAGCAGGCAGCAACTAAGTATTGGCTGTTCGACTGGGTTGTGTACAAGTGTGTTGTATTTAACCAAATCTTCTAGTGAATACTCTTCTCAAGGTTGAGAAGAGTATCCTTCTCAAGGTCGAGAAGAAGGGGTGACGTAGGAGAGTTTGCTCCTACGTCCATAAAATCCTTAATGTCTTGTGTTCTTTTCTTTCTGTATCTTCTAAACCGATTATTCGTTGCTTCAAATCGAAACAAATATTTTTACACTTGAACTCGGTTCAAGAGTTTGTGACGGTTTGCGTAGAATATAAACCAATATTTACTTCTAACCGAGTTAGTATCAACCGGCGTGTTGTGTAAGCGTTCGTCCTAGCGAGACCCCCAGTCTTCCTCGGCGATCCCGATCCTAACACGATTATTTTTAGAACAATTGAGTTTTTTTTCAAATAATTGATTTTTGATTCTTAATAAAGTTAATGTAGTAATTTGTCTATGTTACAACACATAAGGGAGTTATTATACTTAGAATATTCAAGATTTTATTTAATTAATTACATTGGGTATTTATATATAAAAAGTTTTATAAAATATATATTAATATTTTTTATAAAGTCGTTAGTATACTTTGTATGTATTTTGTTTTCATTATTTAAATTAGTTTTCTTAGTTTGTTAGATTAGTTGTTAGATTAGTTTGTTAGATTATGTTTTGCGATTTTATTTTTTATAAGTTAGTTATCATTTTCTTTTCATAATTAGAATTGTTCCTTATAAATAGCAATAATTAATAATAATAAAATTATATTCTTTAATTTATTGTTTTAATTTTATTTCTTTTGTGGGATAAAGGGAAATGGGTCGACCCAAGATCCACATGCAAATCCGAATCAGATTTGTGAATGGGGCCAAGAAGATCCAAATCAAAGGCAAGTCAACCCAAAGTAAGGCCAAGGAAATGATCCAATTGACGGATCCGACCTGTGACCGACTAATGGACCGACCCATGCTCGAGATCCCACCCATGAAATCAAATGCTAAAAAATTAGGTGAAGGCAGCGGTCACCTTCTTGATGGTGACAACCACAAATCTTGAAATGTCGATCTTATCATGGTCATTTTTTTAATTAAAAATTAAAATGACCAATTATTACATCATTATTAAATAAATCTTAAATCTATGAAAACTTGACATTTAGTGACATGTCAAATGGAGATTGCTCTATTATTTTAAACATTTTTAAATGTTTAAAATAGTTTTTCTTTCCAACGGTCAAGTGTGTTAAATGGGCATTTGGGCCCTAGGATTTCATAGCTTTGCCTATAAATACTCCTCTTGACACCTTAAAAAAAGATCCCTCTTTTCACATTGACGTGCCCCTAGGCTGCCCAACTTTTCCCACAGCCGAAACCTTAAGCAAACACCAACCATTCTTGGGTTGTATCACAAGTTTTGCTTGGTAAATTTTTGTTTTTTATTCCAAAAGTAAAGGAGCAGCCCCATTGTAAGCCCCTTTGTATAGATCTTTCTAGATTATAATTTTATTTTTTATCTTTATATATCATCCCATGCAGGATTTCTTTTTTTAAAATTTGTTATTTTGATAGGAGTTTAAGATTCTATTTTGATATTTGTAAGTATGTAAACCTTAATAATACATTTAACATGTAAATAAATAAAACTAACTAAAAAAAATAGAAAGTTCATGTAAATAAAAGGTCATTGACCAAGTAAAAAAAATATTTTTTTAAAAAAACTAAAATCGGCCCTTGAATTGGCCATTTAAAAGACTCAAAAAGTTAAAAGAAAATCTGTTTTGATTTATTTTTATTTTTTTTTGTATAATATTAGATCTAGGATTTACTTGTATATTATTAATAATCTAGTTAGGTTTAAAAAAGAGAAGAAAATTGTTTTGGTTTAATTTATCATTTGTCTGACAATAGAATTAGGATGTTAAACTTTCTGAAATTTTCTTATGCAATTTGGGATCCATTTGAATCACCAAATATTTTGTTAGATTAGGATTAGGTGGAAAATTTGGTAGAATAGCAGGTCTTCTGGTTTAGGACCAGAAAAACTAGCCCTGGGATAACATCTGATCGGTAAAACGACACCCTGAAGCATACTCGAGCGCCATCCGACCAAGGCAGCCTCTCTACATGCGAAATCCGACGCCTTCCTGACATTTCTGTTGATTCTGAATGCTTCTATGAACATGAAGACTGAGGAAACTAGCCTAGATCTGCGCCTATGCTAGTTCTCTGTTGCCCAAGACCTTAAAATTTGACTTGAGCCTCTTTCTGACCGAGAAAACCTAACCATTTTTCTTGTATCCAATTCTTTTAGACATTCTTAGGATTATATGTTATTTTATTTCCACTATTAACCTTTTGGGTTGCAATTTGCACCCAAAAAGTACTTACTATTCATTTAGGACCAAATGAGAGAGTTGTTGATATTCTGACGACTGAATGAGGGGTAACCACCCTCAAGAACCACCTCTCCCTCTGCGCCTCATTCAGAAGTTTGAAGGCCCACCCTCATTTATTCAGTTTATATATAACCCTCTCCCGTTTAACGCTAATTGATGCGGCAAATATTGTAGGATTTTATTTTAATTCTTTATACTCAAATATCTAAATAAATTATATAAAATATTATAATTTAAAAATCTGTCCCTATATATATTTATAAGATTGTTGTTTTGTAAATTGAGAATAATGATTATATTATTTATGATTCTGAAAAAAAAAATCAATAAAAGGCAAAATTATGTGTTATTGTTTGGAAATTTATATTTTTTAGAATTCAAGAGTATAAGGATTAAAGTTGGTGTTATATTTAAAATTAAGGAGATATATACTATTTGAAAGAGTTACAATTTTGGTAAAAAAAATGACAAATATATTGATATATAATCGAATTTCTAGTTCAATTATATTGATATATTAAAATTTGTGTTCTAATATAATGATAAAAACAACATTTATTTTAAATAATTAACCAATAAATAAAAAGAGAACAAATAAGATGAATAAAAAAATCAATTCCTAATTAATTACAAAAATAAATTATCAAATTGGTTAATTAGTGATATTCATTAACCATCTAACATATTCCATCTCATACAAAAATAATTATAATTAATTAGTTAGTTATCTTTAAAAATAGAATATTACAACAAAAACAAAATTCCAAATGGCCATAATTTGTTAAAGGGAGAAAGTCAAAGTCTTTTTTACAAAAACAAAAAATAAATAAAAATAATAAATTTAGACGATTTTACCACAATACATCCTTTCATTTATTTTAGCCTTGAAAAACTCAAAATAAGGAAATTAATTCTAAATGTCCTAAACATTTTAATGTTTGAGTATTTAATTTATCTTTATTTATAATAATTTTTTTTTTAATATTTAGAAAAAAAATGAGATATCATTTAAACTATTAGAAAACAAACATATTTTAAGTATTTTTTTATTTTATTTTAAAAAGAAATGAAGTGACTATAATAATATCTGTTTTTTAAAAATGTATTGTGGTTGGGTAGTCTCCTAAATAGAGGGTTAAATTTAAATGTATAATCTCCTATATCGCAAAAAAAGGTTGAAAAACACAATAAAAAATTTATTATTAGTTTTGTTAGTATAAGGTGAGGATTGTATTTTAAATTAGTCAAATGTTAGAATTCAACTAAAATTTATGGTAAGATTATGTATTTTTTTTAAGAAAGAAATATAACATATTATTATTATTATTATTATTATTATTATTATTATTATTTTAATTTTAAAAATATAAAGATAAAACATGTTGAATTGTGATTATAATTTGAATTTTTGTCAAACAAAATTGTAATATTTACATGCATCTAAATTAACTAAGTGAATTTTAATATTATTTTATAATTGAAAAGGAAAATTATGTGTATTTTCCATTAATAGTGTGAAACAAATATTTTGAAATTTCTTTTGACTCCAAACCCTCATTTCTTTAATATTATCTAAATTAACTAAGTCAAGTCAAATAATATTTACATGGTAATTTTCTTCATATATATAGAGAGAGAGAGGAGAGACGTACATGATAACATAATTCACAATAGCAGCTTCAAGTTACAAATATGACGGGATTTTCGGCCACCGTACTCCTCCTCTGTTTCATACTTTCCGCCGCCGTATCTAGTAAGTCCAAAATCTCTATTAATTCTCTTTAGCTTCTTCTTTCTACGTCTAAATCTAATCTAATCTAATCTTACTTTATTAACTTCTAATATCCAGCAGGTGCATCATATGCCGTCGCCGGAGCCGGCAACGTGGGCATCTGCTACGGCCAATTGGGAGACAACCTTCCCAGTCCGTCAAAGTCCGTCGAGCTCTTGAAAGCCATGAAGGTGAAGCAAGTCAAACTGTATGATTCTAACCCGGCCATTCTCGGCGCCCTGAGAGGATCCGACATCGAGGTTACGGTCATGGTCCCGAACCAGCTCCTTGTGAGCATCTCCACCAATCAAGCTATCGCAGACGAATGGGTACGGTCCCAAGTCTTACCCTTTTACCCAAAAACAAAGATCCGATACGTTCTCGTCGGAAACGAAATCCTTTCTATCCCCGACCGTAACATCCAGCTCAGCCTCGTCCCGTCGATGTACCGGATTCAGAAATCGCTTGCGAAATTCGGCCTCCTCCGTAAGGTGAGAGTCACTACCTCATTGGCCATGGACGTGCTTCAAGCTTCTTACCCGCCTTCCAATGGAACCTTCCGTGCCGACATCTCCACTCAAATCATTAAACCTATGCTTCAGTTTCTCAAGTACACGAAATCATTCCTCTTCTTGGATGTATACCCGTATTTCGCTTGGGCATCCAACCCGGTCGACATCAAGCTTGATTACGCCCTGTTATCCTCCGCCAATAACATAAGGGTTAAGGATCCGGGTACGGGGTTAACCTACACCAATCTGCTGGATCAAATGATAGACGCGGTCTACTTTGCCATGAAAAGAATGGGCTACCCGCATGTTGGGATCTTTATAGCGGAAACCGGTTGGCCAAATGGAGGAGATATTGGCCAAACAGGAGCTAATATTAACAATGCCGCAATTTATAACCGGAATGTAATAAAGAAATTCACGGCCATACCGGCCATCGGAACGCCGGCGAAGCCGGGTGTAGTCATTCAGGCACTACTTTTTGCCCTGTACAACGAGAACATGAAAACGGGTATGGGATCGGAGAGGCATTTCGGAGTGTTGTATCCGAACGGGTCAAGTATTTACCGACTGGATTTTTCTGGTAAGACGAGGGAGGCAGAGTACTAGCTGTCAGCGCCGACTGTCGGAAAACATCTGAGGTGAGGTTTATTATGGATGCCGATTCCGACGGACGAGCAAGTGATTTAAGAACAGTTTTAAAATCATGTTCAACAAATTTCAGCCTATTTAGTTTATTAATATACATTCATTTCTTATATTATTTTAGAGTGAAAAATGACAAAGTGATCATACAAAAATATTATTATATTTGATTCACTTTAGAATTTGTATGTTGATTTTTTCTATATAAAAAAAAATTCAACTAGAATTAAAAATCATTTTGTTTAATTTCTAATCAAACAATATTACACAAATAATTAATCACACTATTAAAATATTTTTTATTATATTTTAACTTATTATTATAATTATATATTAAAATATTTAAATATTTTATAAAAAAAAAACACCTATCAAAATATCACCAATTAACATTTTCAAAATAAACTAATGTTTATTCAAATAATACCAACCTTTTACTTATAAAAATGGGAAGAATGTCAATTATATATATAAAGTTAGACAAATTTATTATTAAAGTTGTAAAATTGTATATATATATATATATATATATATATATATAAACTTAACAAAAAAAAAATGTTAAATTTATTATTGTTAATAGAAGCTCTTAAAATTTTGTTGCCATGTCTTATTCACATATTTTTTTTATACATATATTTTTAATAACCCAATTTTATCATTCAAACATAACTTCACTAAACCTAAAACAAATATATGTGAATATGACATACCAATCAACAAATTTTAACTTCGTTAAATAATTCTAAGAAGAATAAATTTGACATTTTTTTGTCAATTTTATATACATGTATAGAATATTTCAACTTTAATAATAAATTTGACACCTTAGTCCAACTTTGTAGATAAAATTGACATTTTTCTCTAATAAAAATATGTTCTCTAAAAACTAAAACAAATGTACAATATAATATTGTCATTTTGACATTCATGTATCCATCACCTTAACAACTAGCATCGAAACGACTACTAACAATGCCGAAGATAAATAAATTTTTTTTTTCAGTTTTTGAAGCCTTTATTTCTTAAAAAGAAAGGAACATAATTTTATAATTTTATAAAAAAATAAAGACGGAAAGAGGTGTGTTCTTTTTCCATTATAATGAAAAAATATAGCGCATATATAAATAATAGTCACACATATGCTAGATTTATCGGACACGACGAGTAACTTGGTCTTTGGATAATTAATGGAGTGAGTCGAAATGAAGAAGAGAATATTTTTCGTGATGTCTTACGTGTTGTTAGATAAATTCAGACCGGTTCAAATAAACCTAACTTAAACAAACTTCCCATGCAGGAACAAGGAACCGGACCGGATGAACAAGAGAACTAACTGAAGAAATCTAACCGGTCAAGCTACCAAACCGATCAAGAGTATTCGGAACGTGACCACACAAAGGAAGAATCGGCCAAAGCTCAAAACCGGAACCATCAAACAGCCGATCATCCACACGACAAGAATAACCGGAAGAAGTCCGGTTACATTGATACCAAAAGACATTCGGCCAAGTCAAATGACCGACCAGTACAAGAAGACACCTTAGGTATCTGTTGAGAATGATACCAAAGGAACAGACTGAATACTTCCATATCCATGCAAGTCTGAGGAAAGACTGTAGGCTGCAGAAAACAGTACTACCGGATCCTTCTACTTCGGGATAAGCCAGAAAGGAAATCTTCAAAGTACAGACAACTGTCCAAAGAGACAGTGTCTACATCAAGTAAAAGACAAACCCGGCAGGTTTTCCTTACAGACCGGCAGGTCTGAGACAGGATACCAGGTCTGAGATTGACCATCAGGTCTGAGGAAACGACCGCAGGTCTGAAACACTGAATCACTGCACCTCTGATCAGCCAATCAGATTCAAGGCAGTGAAATATGACCGTTGGCATATTTCACCTATAAAAGGAGGCAATTGCAGAAGAGTAAATGTGGGACACACATTGGGATAACGAAAGCTAAGAGCATTTACTACAAGTGATAACAGTGTGCTATTCTAGAAAGCCTAAGTGTTGAAAGTTAAAGTGTGTTCTACAATTTCGGTGTAAATTGTAAGAGTATTATCGAGCAGGAAATAAGTCTCGATCGGATTGTACTTGTATTCCTTAGTGAATATCCTTCTCGCGGTTTCGAGAGGAAGGGGTGACGTAGGAGTTTTATCTCCGAACATCCATAAAATCTGTTGTGTTATTTACTTTCTGCCGGCTTCATTATATAACCTACTAACTTAACCATACCGCTCCAAACCGACTCTATACTAACCATACCGAATATCCAGATTACCGAAACCGACCCACCATCTCCAAATCTTCATCATCCGAAACCGACCGTACCTATCATACAAGCGTACCGCTTCAACCTGAAAGCAAACCTCTTCCGCGCTTGAACCTAGTTCAAGGGTTTGTGACAGGTTGTGTAGTATTGAAACCCCGGTGTTAATCTCTAACCGGATTAACCATCACCCTACGAGTGAGAACCGCTAACCGGTCCAACCCCCGGTCCACCAGCGGCGACCTAGATCCTAACAATTGGTATCAGAGCAGTTAGTTTCAATACTCAAGCGAACATGTATCAGGATAGGCCTCCAATGCTAGAAGGTGATGACTTTGCCAACTGGAAGGCACGCATGCACCTGCACCTAGTCACCTTGGATGATGAAATGGAATCCATTCTAACCGAAGGACCGATATTCATTGATAAAGATATAAAAGAATGGACAGCTGAAGACAGGAGAAGGAACAATCTGGACAACCATGCAAGAAACCGGATCTCCAACAGCGTAGACAGAAACACATACTGCAAGATCAGAGATTGCAAAACTGCGAAGGAGACATGGAACACGGTCATCCAGATCTTTGAAGGAAATGAAAGAACAAGGGAGAACAAAATAATGATGGCCACACAGAAGTTCGAAAGCATCAAAATGAAACCAGGAGAAACTATGAAGGAATACAGTGACCGGTTCACTGGTGTGTTAGATAAACTAGCAACTCTGGGCAAGAAGTATGACAACAAAGTGGTAGTTATGAAGGCCTTGAGATCTCTTCCAAGTGCCTGGGATATAAAGACAATGGTAATGAGGGAATCAAAGAGCCTACGTAAGATGAAACTATACGACGTATTCGAAGATCTAAAGGCATACGAATTCGAGATGAGATATAGGACCGAAGAGGAAGTCTCGGCCTCAACATCAACCAGAGCACTAATCACATCTACAGAACCGGCTGCACCTGCTCCTACCCCTGCACCGATACCGGTTCCTGCACCCGCACCGATTAGAACCGCCGAACAGTTCACTGAGGACGCCATGGCAATGCTCGCACAAAAGTTTGGGAGGTTCATGAAAAGGAGCCAACCGACAAACAACTACTATGGTGACAAATCCAATGTAAGATGCTATAACTGTAACTGTTTGGGACACTTTAAGTGGGAATGCAGGAAACCAAGGAGGGATACCCAGAAACCGGACTATCAGAATGACAGAAACAATTATCAACAAGCCGGTGAAGGAAGTGAGGTACCGAAAGCACTGATAGCCGACGATGGAGGAAGTCTATGGGCTCGCAGTGACAGTGACGATGAACTCACATGTCTCATGGCCAATGAGGAACAGGTATTTGACTCTCCCTGTGAGGAATTTACTAAAGATGAGTTATACAATGCATTAAATGACATGGTAGAAGAATATAAGAACCTATTGACCATGTTACCTAAACACCTCAACATCAAGCCCGATCCCATAGTACCTATTCCAATAGAAACAGAGGTATCCATCATAACCGAACCGGAGGTCATACAATCTGATGATATCCATACTATAGAAACCGAGTTAGACCCTAAGATCGAACAACCTAGTGAACCGACTAGAGAACTAACCGAGGAAGAGAATGCCCGATTTCAATATACGATGGCCGCCTATAAGAGATCTAGCGATATAGTAAAGAATATGAATAAACACTATAGGCATCCTCGTTGTAAGCGTGGTCTTGGATACACAGGGAATAGCTCTAAAGACCGAAAACCCATAGAGAAAACAAGGCTTACAAAAGGAAACCTCCCCTTTATAAAATTTCTTAAGAGCACCTGTACAGCTGAAGAAGAGGAAACCGCATATTATAGGGAAGAGAAGCTAAAATACGACTACGTTGGCCCAACCGATTCATGGCTTGACCTTGAGAAAAGAAAAGCCGAAATCCTCAAATATAAGAAAGACTTTCCTGAACCACATAGGTCAAACTACAGATCACCGAACCAAAGACCATCATCGTTTAGGACATTTGAAGGAAAACCGAAATACACCAGACCAAGTGTAAAAAGGACAGTTAAAACCCTAGCCAAGAAGACTGTCCGGTTTATTAAAGTTTGGGTACCTAAGGGACTAATCGCATGTGGACCCAAGTAAATGTGGGTACCAAACAATTGTGAATATGTACATTTTGCAGGATCCAAAGAAACGGCTAGGAAACTCCGAATGGTTCTTGGACAGCGGTTGCTCCAGGCACATGACCGGAAATAGCAATTTGCTAATCGACATCAGATCAGTAACCGGTGCTCTAATTACCTTCGGTGACAACTCAAAAGGTAAAACTGTGGGCAAGGGTAAGATTGTCCACGGTAATCTAACTATTGATAATGTACTTTTAGTTGAAAACCTACGTTTTAATCTACTTAGTATTAGTCAGATGTGTGACGCCGGATACACGGTAGAATTCCTTAAACATGCATGCTTAGTTAAGGACTCTCAAGGCATCGTACTACTAACCGGAAATAGGATAGGTAACATCTATAAGGTAGACTGGAAAACAAGAATAGAATATCCTATATGTATGATAGCTAAGACTGATCAAACCTGGCTATGGCACAAGAGACTAAACCATCTAAATATGAAAACCTTAAACTACATTCGCGGTAAAAAGCTAGTTGAAGGTATTCCTGATATAGTATTTAACCAGGATAAGGTCTGTTCAGCATGCCAAATGGGTAAACAAACTAGGTCATCTTTTAAGAGTAATGGAAATTTTCAATCCAGCCGATGCCTAGATCTTCTTCACATGGATTTATTTGGACCAATTCAGGTCATTAGCCTAGGAGGTATGCTTTACACCATGGTAGTTATTGATGATTATTCTAGATATACATGGGTAATATTTCTACCATCTAAACGTGAAACTGTATCAAACCTGATCACACTTCTTAAGCGGTTGCAAAATGAAAAATCAACTCGCATCAATAGCATTCGAAGTGATCGAGGTACCGAATTTACTAATAATACATTGACTGCATATCTTGATGAATCCGGCATTAGACACGAGTTGTCTAGTGCTAGGACTCCTCAACAAAATGGCCTGGCCGAGAGAAGAAACCGAACTCTCAAGGAAGCCGCACGGTCCATGATAGCCGACTCCAGCATTGCTCAGAAATTTTGGGCTGAGGCTATCAACACTGCATGCCATACGCAAAACCGGTCTCTGATAAACAGATTTCACAACAAAACACCATATGAGGTTTATTTTAACAGAGTTCCCAAACTCAAGTACCTCAGGATTTTCGGTTGCAAATGTTACATTCATATAAATGGTAAAACCCAACTCACCGCTTTTGATGCAAAGACCGATACCGACATTATGCTAGGATACTCGTCAGTAAGTAAAGCATATAGAGTATATAATAATAGAACTGCAACCATGAAGGAAACAATTCACGTTGTTTCGATGAATCGGTTGAAAGCAATACTGCTTCATGCTTTGATCTACACAACAGACTGGAAAATAACGATATTCATTCTGATAGTGAAGATGAGACTCCGGTCTTCAGGCGGTTTGTCCATGACCAAATGGGTATCATTGATACCCAGCCGGATCAAGCTGTTCCACAACAGGAAGCTGACACTTCGGTCCAATCCGAGGAAGTCGGTCGGTCTGACAATCTCGTTCAGCCTACCGACATGTCTAGCCTTGGTCAAGTTACCGGTAATTTGGTAGACATCCCTGAACTGAATCTCAGAAGAAATAGTAAACATCCTCCTGAGCAAATTATAGGTGACCCTTCAGAACCTGTTCGAACTAGGAGTCAACTTCTGGAAGGATACTTTAACTCCGCTTTCATATCCCAAATTGAACCGAAAAGAATAGATGAAGCATTGTCAGATCCGGATTGGATCTTGGGAATGCAAGAAGAGCTAAACCAGTTCGAGAGTAGTAAAGTCTGGTACTTAGTTCCCAGACCGAAAGATCAATCGGTCATAGGAACAAGATGGGTATTCAGAAACAAACTCAATGAGGACGGTTTGGTCACGAGGAACAAAGCCAGATTAGTGGCTCAAGGTTACAAACAGGAAGAGGGCATTGATTTTGAAGAATCATTTGCTCCTGTAGCCAGGATTGAAGCCATTAGGATTTTTCTTGCATTTGCTGCTTTCAAAAACTTCAAAGTCTTTCAAATGGATGTTAAAAGTGCATTTCTGAACGGTGATCTACGTGAAGAAGTGTACGTTGAACAGCCACCCGGCTTCAAAAATGCTGCATTTCCAAACCATGTATACCGGCTGAACAAAGCTTTATACGGTCTAAAGCAAGCACCTAGGGCCTGGTATGATACACTAACCGCATTTCTATTAGAACATGATTTCACCATCGGTTCGGTGGATAAGACATTGTTCAAATTTGAAAAGAAGGAACATATCCTACTTGTTCAAATTTATGTAGACGACATTATTTTCGGTTCCACCGATCCTAAATTATGTGACAAGTTTTCAAAAATGATGACTGACAAGTTTGAGATGAGTATGATGGGAGAATTAAGTTTCTTCATAGGTCTTCAGGTCAAACAACTCAAGGAAGGAACTTTCATCAGTCAACCTAAATATACCAAGGAGCTGCTAAAGAAATTCGGTATGGACACATGCTCCTCGGCGGCTACTCCAATGAGCTCATCAGTTAAGCTGGACAGAGATGATGAAGGCCAATCAGTAGACCAGATTGCATACCGGGGCATGATCGGTTCCCTATTGTATCTGACAGCAAGTAGACCGGACATCCTGTTTGCAGTTGGTGTGTGTGGAAGATTCCAAGCAAATCCAAAGCAATCCCATTACACAGCCGCAAAAAGGATACTGAAGTATCTAAAAGGCACTCCTGATGTCGGTCTGTGGTACCCAAAAGACTCATCCTTTAATCTAACAAGCTACTCAGACGCAGAATATGCAGGATGCAAGATCGACAGGAAAAGCACCAGTGGAACATGTCAGTTCCTAGGTGACCGACTGGTGTCATGGCACAGCAAGAAACAGACATCGGTGGCTACATCAACTGCAGAAGCTGAATACCTGGCGGCCGGAAGTTGCTGTTCTCAACTCCTCTGGATCCAACAACAGCTGAAGGACTTCGGTATCATAGCCGAAGAATCACCGATCTTCTATGACAACACAAGTGCCATTGCGATTACCTACAAACCGGTTCTCCACTCCAGAACCAAGCACATCGACATAAGGCATCATTTCATCCGAGAGCATGTCACGCTGAAGCATATCCGGCTGGAATACGTACCGACCGATCAACAAGTAGCCGATATCTTCACGAAGCCGCTGCAGGAAGCTAAGTTTTCTCAATTCAGGCTTACTCTCGGCTTAACCGACATTAGCCAAATCCTTCCAAAGGATGCTTAAAGGGAAACCGGTTCAAGCAGACAAACCGGTAACTCTTCCGAAGCTGTTGAAATTTGAATCTTCGGGGTGTTTGTGGAAGAACCGCCCAGTCTATCAGATAGAGTAAACCGACCGGCTACTTGGTGCATGCACCAAATAACCGCATCGGGATGAACAACTGATACCTGACCGGTTCGGAAGCAGGTTACCCTAGATTATTTGAACTTCAAACAGAAGAGGAATAGTTATCAGAGGTTGAGGATATCTGCTCTACATCATTACCCTTTCAAAGTAACATGGTCGCGCCTAAAAAGACGTGAAGATCTCTTGATATCTTTCACGGTTCAGGCCTATGACCGACACCTAGACTGCAAACTTGCCTATTTCATGCAAAATCTCTTATCCTACAGTTAATACATGTCATCCCTTTTAATGCCTGGACAATAGGTTAGCCCCTAAACCAGTATTTAAGTGAAGCAAACGCTCACCTCAACACTCACAAGTCACAAGAACATCCTCTCACTAAGGCAACCTAACCATGTCTCAATTCCCAAACATCCTCCAAGTCGATTTTGAATCCTGCTCTGGTACCGAACACTATGAGGTGTATCGGATGATCAAGAAACTGGAAGATACTGGCCTCCAGTATTTTCTGGATGACAAGCAAACTATCTACCCTGAATCCGTCTTGGAATTTTACTATAATGCCAGGGTATTCCGGGGCACACCCCACTTTGATACCCACATCCAATCAAAGGTTGGGGGTATAATCTTTGATTTCACCGAGCAGGACTTTGCTCGGTGCTTCGGTCTGCCTAAGCAAGGGATCACAGACCTCAATCCTCCGGCCGACATTAAGGCTGAGGTCTCCCTCTCCTTTGCCCGGTCGGATGAGCCTGTTGATGATCATGGCTCTAAGTCTCTCTTGAGGGCTGAGTATCAGCTCCTCAACGATGTAATAGGAAGGGGCATCTTTGGAAGAGATGTCACCAACACCTATTGCGCGGCGAATTTCAACATGATGGCGGCCATCATTACCAGCACGCCGGTCAACTGGTCCCGGGTGCTATTCGACACCCTAATCTGGATGGTTAACATCCGGTCGGTCGGTCTTATTCCCCAAATAAGCACCCTTATGGTGGAACTTGGTGTTCCAACCTGTCCTGGCGAGGGCTTGAACCAAGCCCAGGTGTTAACCAGAGAGACGACCGATTCTTTCTATAATCGGTTTGAAAGAGAATGGAGGAGGAGAAACTTCAATCCCCCTCGTGAAGTTAATTCCCGCGCTCGCTAAGTCACTCCTTCTTGCATCCGGTCGTTTTGCAGCATGTACCGGATGAATTCCTAACCCACTCAAATTTGATCATATCGGCTTCATCCATGTCTACTTCGGTTTTATTTGTGTTTTTCTTGACTTCATCATTTCTATATGCCATTTTCGGCATTATCTCTACCATTTTCGGTTTCTATCTAATTAATATCGGTTATGTGTTAAATGCATTTAATGGGATAATCCCAATTAATGAGATAACTCCCAACCACCCGCACATTTAATTTCCAACTAATCTGGTTACTTCCCAACTAACACTTACCTCGAGCCTTGCAATCTGCCGCTTCCCCATGCATCTTGAAAAGGGAAAGATTCTTTTCCTTAATAAAACAAAACTGACCATCAATGCTCAGATTTTTCCCTCCAAAACCGATCCTATATAAGGAGCCATCCTCTTCTCATTCCATCACATCCGAAAGTACAAAATCACTCTTACTCTTCTTGAATCCTTTCTCTCTCTCTCTCAATACCATAGTCATGCCGAGCCGAACTTTGGGAAATTTTCTAAGCATCGATTTCAACTCATGTATGGCAGAATGGGACGGTAACCATACAAAGAAAAACATGTTTGAATGCCTTATTGATACCGGCCTTCAAACCTTCCTCGAAGAATCCGGTCCTGTACTGATTGAGGATGTCAAGGCATTCTTCAGAAGTGCCTGCATCAGGGGCGATTACATTGTCTCTACGGTAAGGTACCACACCTTCTGGCTTGATGAAGCCGAATTTGCCATCCTTCTCAATCTGCCCAAAGAAGGGTTCTCCGATTTCCCGACTATGGAGGGAATTGATGCATTCTACTATGGACTACTCTGCTCTGCAACCCTTGATCCAGTGGAAACCTATGGGTTAAAAACCCGCCTCGGTCGCAATGCTCAGCTCCTTCTTGAGATTGTCACTCGGTCCATTCTGTGTCAATCCCCAAATCAGCGGTATTCAAAGAACACCTACAACATCGTGACCCACATCTTCCACAAAACGACCATCAATTGGTCAGCGGTCCTCTTTCAAAACTTGAAGAACATGGTGCTGACCAAGAAAGGTCTCGGTTATGCACCTCACATCAGCAAGTTAATTCTCAAGTACCGGCCAGAGTTTGGACCGGGTACACCGGCATCCCCCTCAAACATTCTTGATGCAAATGCGGTGGAAGAGAAGTTCTCCAGAATGGTGTTTACTTCTTAAGTGCCTATTTTTCGTATCATCCTTTCGGTTCTCTCTCTGTATTGTCTCTTGAATAAAATATCATTTTAAGTTTCAATGACCGTATCTCTTTATTCTTTGAACATTTATCTAAGTAACCGGTTCACATCTTCAAATAATCTCGCTCTTATCCGATATCATAAAATCTGCTTAAAAAAAACTGTTAACACTCTGATCAATCAAAATGTCTGATTAGACTTAGAAACCGCTCAATCATTCGGCCTCAAAGAAAAGAATGCGTCATCCATGACATAGGCAAAGGGTTTTGGAGGGAAATCTCCCGCTCAAAGTTGCCGCCCACCCTTTCATACTTAACCGCCCATAGTTTGGCGCCTTTTCATTTTGGAGGGAAAACTCCCGCCCATTAATGATGGGACGGTTGGGCTTCCAAACCGTGTCTATAAAAGGGGCCTTCGGTCATTTTCTTTCATTCTCACGCGAATTCACTTTCTCTCTTTAAGCTTTCTAAACTCTTTGAAGCGGTTTTCTCTCATTCTCAAACTCTTCAACATGGGTCGTGACTCGGCATTGTTCAAACTCTACTCTCAAGTGGATTTCGAGGAAATCCGGCAGAACGGGACGACCGAGGCGAAGGAAGTTATTGACCGGCTAATTAAAACCGGTCTGGGATATTTCCTAGGCGGTCCTCACGTAATTTATAAAGATGCGGTCGAAGAATTCTTCAACACCGCAATCATCGCGACGGTTTGCGGTTCCCAAATCGAGATCACCGAAGCATTGGTGGCCGAGAGCTTGCATCTCCCAACTACCGCCAGGATGCAACGGCAGAAATAGACAATGACACCTTTGAGGCGGCTTGCCACTTTTTATCGGCAACCACTGAGCCGATCACTACATCCGGGAGTAAACAAATGCTGAGGCCGGATTATATCCCGGCGTGTGACGTTTTCGCCAGGGCGATACTGGCGAGGGGAGGAAACTTCAGCAACCTTACCAAAGACAAAATATAGATGCTAATCGGTCTGTTGGAAGGAAAAGAGGTCAACTGGGCAAGATCAGTGTTCGGCAACCTCATGGACATGGTGAAACCGGATTCAACCCGGTCGTGGGGATATGCCGTGCCCCTCGGTAAGATCTACCTCCACTTGAATCTCAACGTCGGTCCCGGTGTTGCGGTAGCAAAACGTTGCCTCATTAGATCGAGGCAATTCCTTACAAGAACGCAGCCGACCTCCAGTTCCACAGGTGGCCGAAAGAAGAAAGCCGCAAAGAAAGATGCCCCGGCAAAAGCAAAGACCGGAGGAAAAGGAAAAGAAAAGATAACCTTCGTAGACCCACCACAACAAACAGAAGATGAGGAGTGGGCCTCTGGGGAAACCGATCCGGAAAAGACCGATGATAGAACGGTCAACGACGACGATCAGTCGGCTCGAAGTCCAAACGATGCCGAACCATACACCAATCCTGAGACCACCGAGGGTGAAGACGGGGTTGATAAAGTAGCCAATGATGAAGGCTACAACACGGAGAGGGAGGAGGCCGACGAAGCAGAGGCCGATAGATTAGCCCAGAAAATCTTTCAGGGAATTAACAAGCGAGACGAGGACGTTATAAACCTATATTTGGAGTGGCATGAGCACCGGTTTAGTACAAAATATAAAGAAATCCTACCGAGCTTCACGCAAAAGGATTGCATCGACAGATTGGAGGAAGTAGAGGACCTGATGTTGCGCCTCACAAAATCCAACACAATTCAGGAGGTACAATGCCGAACATGTCTCCTGATACCGAGTAGCCAACTTCGGAAACTAAGAAAGCGCATCCGGAAAATTAAAGAAGAGTATAACGAAGGGGGATCGGTGGACACCGTAGCACCGTGGGTGTTAACAAAGCTTGCAAAGGGCAAATTGGAAATACGTCAAGAAATAGAGCGGCTGGAAGCAATATGCAACCAAAAGCAAGTTCCGGTATATACCGCTCCGGTAATCGAAGGATTTCCAGTTAACTGTCCAACACCTCCAAGGGAGGTTGAGATACCGGCCTTAGAGGTTGAGATACCGGCCTTAGAGGTTGAGGTACCGACCTTAGAGGATGCGGTTCCGACCTTAGAGGATGCGGCACAATTAGAACCTCCAAATGAAGAGGATGCATCGTTAAATCTCGATGAAAGAGCCGATCCAGATCCCACCAAGCACTCACCTCCCCCACAACCGGAAGTCACCGCCTCGGACCCTCCTAAAGAATGGGCTGCTAAAGAATGGGTTGAGGACCGACTTCAGAAGCTTGAAGCATCCATATCGGAACGAATCGAAGACCGCGTACAAGAACACGACGTGTCCAAGCTTCAACCGTTCAAGGATAGATGCGACAACATAATTGATTCGGCCATGAAGTTCACCGACGTGACAAAGCAGCTGCTGGATCAACATCAAGCACGTCTCTCAGAACTCGGCGCCGGACTGTGGGAAGAGGCCGGTGAGCGCGAAAAATGTGTTCAGCGAACCGCAACTCTAGAGGATGTGACCTCCAATTTAAAGAAGGATTTCGAACGGGTCGACACGACAATTGACCGGGTCTCAGTACTGGAAAAGACAAACGAGAATCTCGTGGCCGAAGTAAAGGCTCTTACCGAACAGATGGCCGAAATTCTAAAGGCTAAGGAGAACGCGGACGCCGCGGCTATAGAGGCTGATGCCCAAGTAGCTAAAAGGGTCCAGGATGCGCTGGACGCCGAAGCTAGCAAAGATAAAGAGGCGCCGCGATCGTCTCAACTGACCGAAGCGGAATTGGAAGCCGCAAGAATAAGAAGAGCCGAGGCCTTATACCCAGGGTATGCCGAGAAAGTGGCCAGTCAGGCTGCGGAGGATGCCGCACGGTTGGAAAGGGAGGCACGAAGGCTGGAGGGCTATGCAAAGGAAAACGAGAAGAAGAAGAAAGCGGTCGCCTCCGTTTCCGCACCGAAGAAGAGACAGAGGCAGGCTCCTAAGAGAGTTCAGATTGCCAAGATGTTCAATGAAATCTCTGAACCGGTCACTACGGGTACTTCGCAGCAAGCCGACCTAGTCGAGGACGAAGTCGAAGAACAGCTGCGGTCCCGGTCTAAAAGACAACGATCCTCCCAACAGACCAGGCAACCGCAACCGAAGAAAAAGAAGAGTGCCTATGACTTCATAGACTCTGAATAGGGACTATCCTTCTTTTTCTTATTTGCCTTAGTATTTATATATACTTTGTCCTTTCCGGTCATCTATATAAATATATATATAAAGTTATTTTTGAATCCGGCCTTATTTTGCATTTCTACTTAGTTTTGATAATTTTAAATAAAATAATCAAAAAGGGAGAAATTGTTAAATAAAAGATAAAGACTCTTCCAAAACTTCTCTCTCAAAATTTTTCGAAAAATTCTCTAAGTCTTTTTCAAAAACCGGCCAAACAAAACAACCGGCCTACGGTTGCAAACTTACATGATTTTGATAATTTTAAATAAAATAATCAAAAAGGGAGAAATTGTTAGATAAATTCAGACCGGTTCAAATAAACCTAACTTAAACAAACTTCCCATGCAGGAACAAGGAACCGGACCGGATGAACAAGAGAACTAACTGAAGAAATCTAATCGGTCAAGCTACCAAACCGATCAAGAGTATTCGGAACGTGACCACACAAAGGAAGAATCGGCCAAAGCTCAAAACCGGAACCATCAAACAGCCGATCATCCACACGACAAGAATAACCGGAAGAAGTCCGGTTACATTGATACCAAAAGACATTCGGCCAAGTCAAATGACCGACCAGTACAAGAAGACACCTTGGGTATCTGTTGAGAATGATACCAAAGGAACAGACTGAATACTTCCATATCCATGCAAGTCTGAGGAAAGACTGTAGGCTGCAGAAAACAGTACTACTGGATCCTTCTACTTCGGGATAAGCCAGAAAGGAAATCTTCAAAGTACAGACAACTGTCCAAAGAGACAGTGTCTACATCAAGTAAAAGACAAACCCGGCAGGTTTGCCTTACAGACCGGCAGGTCTGAGACAGGATATCAGGTCTGAGATTGACCATCAGGTCTGAGGAAACGACCGCAGGTCTGAAACACTGAATCACTGCACCTCTGATCAGCCAATCAGATTCAAGGCAGTGAAATATGACCGTTGGCATATTTCACCTATAAAAGGAGGCAGTTGCAGAAGAGTAAATGTGGGACACACATTGGGATAACGAAAGCTAAGAGCATTTACTACAAGTGATAACAGTGTGCTATTCTAGAAAGCCTAAGTGTTGAAAGTTAAAGTGTGTTCTACAATTTCGGTGTAAATTGTAAGAGTATTATCGAGCAGGAAATAAGTCTCGATCGGATTGTACTTGTATTCCTTAGTGAATATCCTTCTCGCGGTTTCGAGAGGAAGGGGTGACGTAGGAGTTTTATCTCCGAACATCCATAAAATCTGTTGTGTTATTTACTTTCTGACGGCTTCATTATATAACCTACTAACTTAACCATACCGCTCCAAACCGACTCTATACTAACCATACCGAATATCCAGATTACCGAAACCGACCCACCATCTCCAAATCTTCATCATCCGAAACCGACCGTACCTATCATACAAGCGTACCGCTTCAACCTGAAAGCAAACCTCTTCCGCGCTTGAACCTAGTTCAAGGGTTTGTGACAGGTTGTGTAGTATTGAAACCCCGGTGTTAATCTCTAACCGGATTAACCACCACCCTACGAGTGAGAACCGCTAACCGGTCCAACCCCCGGTCCACCAGCGGCGACCTAGATCCTAACACGTGTAGTAATCACAATCCCGAATTTCTTAGGACAATCAACTCATAACTCATTGTGTACATTGTGATCAGGTTCATCGTACAAAGACAAAGGTTATGACTCGTTGTGTCTTTTTGTTATATCATAGGTCATGCATGTAGTCTATTTCTAGGCTTCAAATAAGATGTGTGTTTTTAAATATGGGTGTGAGTGGTTTGGTTTGGTAGATTTACTGACCGAAATACATATCCAAACTGTTCGGTTTGACATCGGTTTACTAAATTTCAAACTGTCGATATGTCGTTTTGATTGATCTCGGTTTGGTTAATTGACGGATTTGTTAAAATATATTTAAAATATATCAATAACAATTTATATATATTGTAAGGTACATGAACAAGTAACAATATTTTGACTAAGGTCCGATAACATAATTGATGAATAATATATATGAATAATGTTATTTGTAAAACTAGTATGTAACCCGTGCATTTGCACGAGTAATGATATAAAACCAAAAAAAATTATGTTAAAAATGTGATTTTATAATTTAATTCAATATTTTGTTATCTAATTATTAAAAAATATAACAAAATTTACTTTTATCCACTCGTTTTATTTAAAATTATTTTTTTTAAGCCTACCCAAAATCATATAAATTAAAAACATTCATTAGGTAAAAATAAAAGTAATTTCGATAAAACAAATCTTCAAACATTGAATTTTGGGTCAAATTACCAATTAAATATAAAGTTTTATTGTGGTTTAATATTACTTATTTAAGAATATTAAAAAAATTATCTAACCAATTCAATTAAGTTCTTATATTTTCTATAATGATTTTGATTATTTAATAACCAAATTCGATGGTGCATTTTAAAACATTCGATTGCACCTTTAGTCATAAACCCTTAGGCTTTTTATCATCAATGTTTGTGTTACTCAAGCCAACATTCCCTCTATGAACGAACCCTTAGGTTTTCTCACTAATGTTTGGGTTACTCAAGCCGACATTTCCTTCATGGACAACCAATTGAATTAAGTTTTTATATTTTTTATATCTATAATGATTTTGATTATTTAATAACCAAATTCGATGGTCCATTTTAAAACATTCGATTACACCTTTAGGCATAAACCCTTAAGTTTTTTATTATCAATGTTTGTGTTACTCAAGCCAACATTCCCTCCATGAACGAACCCTTAGGTTTTCTCACCAATGTACTCAATCCGACATTTCCTCCATGGACAAACCCTTATGTTTTCTCACCAATATTTTCGTTACTCAAGCCGACATTCCCTCCATGGACAAACCCTTAGGTTTTCTCACCAATGTTTACGTTACTTAAGCCAACATTTTCGTTTTTTCTTCATCTACCAATGTTCACGCACTCACATATAATAATGACTTCTTTGAGAGATTCGAACCCTAGTCTTTAGTATGAAATGTTAACACTTTATATGATTGTTGAAATAATTTTATAATTTTGTGTATATATATATACTGTAAGTTAGATGTTGAATAATTATATAAATTATCTACTAGGGTGTTATTATTTATTATTATATACTTATTGGTTAAAGAATTGTACTTGTTTTGTTAGGTAGCAAGTTCGAAACATAACTATAGCATTTTTAATTTTATTTTTAACCGTTTTAAGTTTATGGGCGGGTCAACCCACAATCCGACCCCAAGTATCCCTTTACTCTCATATATATATATTCAAATTAACCACAGCTCTCGACCCGGTAATCCGAACACTTTTGAAATTATGCATCATTATATATATATATATATATATATTAGTTAGTTAAAAAGTTGAACTTATAATGTTAACATGTCATGCGTTCATCAAATTTGATGTTGAAGTTAAAATATAAAGTCTTATTAGCTTAGTTGGTTAAAGGGTTGTACTTGTTTTATTAGAATGCAAGCTCGAATCATACATATAGCATTTTTAATTTTATTTTTAACCGTTTTAAGTTTATGGGCGGGTCAACCCATAATACGACCCAAATATCCATTTACTCTCATATATATATATCCAAATTAATCACAACTATCGACCCGACAATCTGGACACTTTTAAAATTAACCATCATTATATATATATAGATTAATTAGTTAAAAAGTTGAACTTATATTGTTAAAATGTCCCGCGTTCATCAAATTTGGTGTTGAACTTAAAATATAAAGTCTTATAAAATATTTGATTTGTTAGGATGTAAGTTCGAAACGTACATATATCATTTTTAATTTTATTTTTAGCCGTTTTAAGTTTATGGGCGAGTCAACTCACAATCCGACCCAAGTATTCATTTACTCTCAAATATATATCCAAATTAACCAAAGCTCTCGACTCGGCAATCCGAGAACTTATGAAATTAAACATCATTATATATATAGATTCCCTAACATAATTTATGAAAACATATATTGTATTTATATGAATAATAACATTAACTAAAAAGATTCACTAAATAACAAAAAAAAAACTTGATCTCAAGTTCACAATTGCATTATACTAGTAATTATTTTTTGGACAAAACATAACATGTAATACTTGGTCATTTTAATTTTTAATTAAAAATGACCAAGCCTTCATGCTCAAGGTTGAATCCTTCTTTGTAACTTCTTCCTTCATCTTTTTTTTTCTTTGACTTAGGGTGCTTCTCACGATTTTGTAGACACCGTTATCTTTTTATTTTTGTACCGTTATCCCCTTTACACACCCCTTCATCCTACAAAAAAAATATTTTGTTAAAAAAATAAATAAGTAATTTTTATTTTTAACTATTTTTATTTTTAAGGAACAATTCTAATTAATAAATAAAATGCTAACTAACTTATTCAAAAATCAAATCGCAAAACTAATCTAATAAACTAATCTAATTAAAAGAAAACAAAATATATATTCTTTAACTAATCTAATAAACTAATCTAAATAAAAACGTTAATATATATTTTGTAACAATAATTTTTATTTTTATTTTTTATAAATACCAAGGTAATTAATTATATAAAACCTTGAATATTCTAAGTATAATAACTTCCCTAAGTGTTGTAACATAGACAAATAACTACCTTAACTTTATTAAAAATCCAAAATCAATTATTTTAAAAAAACTCAACTGTTCTAAAAATAATCGTCTTTTAAACAAATCGTGCAATGAGCCCGTGAATGAATTCGATAAATTTATATAGGCTCGGATTTATTAAAAGCATAAACTATAAAATTGGGGGATGAAAAATGAGTGTCTACAGAATGCCCCTTTTGGACAAAATTTGTAGAAAACACTCGGTTTAGAAAAATGCATGTCTAAGCTTGAAAATAGGTACTGCGTTTTAAAAACACCCAATTTATAGTTTATTTTTGGCTTCCTTGAATGAAAAGAGAACAAACTTGACGAGTCTCTCGGGAGACCCGTGTATTTTACTCTACATTCTTTAAAAGTCGGTTTACCATTCACTCGTTGACGATTCACCTCTATTTATAATATGCATCGCTCCTGATTTATCGATCGGTAGTTTCGACCATAATTCTACACATCTCACCTAGTCTTTGGATTGTATATGAGTACACATCTTGACTCAGTTTGTTGATTGTGTTTTTTATTACTCTTTTCATTGAGCAATATAATAATCATTTTAATCACAACTCTATTTAGTGATTATGTTTGTCTTGATTTTCACATGGAGTGAAAAAATATTAATGATTATTCTAACCACAACTCTACTTAGTGATTATTATATATTTAAGTATCGCTGGTCAATTTAGCGAAATACTATATAATCACAACTCTGCTTAGTGATTATTATATATTTAAGTATCGCTGGTCAGTTTAGCGAAATGCTATATAATCACAACTCTGCTTAGTGATTATTATAGATCTAAGTATCGTTGGTCAATTTAGCAAAATATTTATTTAATCACAATTCTACTTAGTGATTATATAAATTTAAGTGTCGCTGGTCAGTTTAGCGAAATACTTATTTAATCACAATTCTGCTTAGTGATTATTATAGATTTAAGTATCGTTGGTCAGTTTAACGAAATATTTATTTAATCATAATTCTACTTAGTGATTATATAGATTTAAGTGTCGCTGGTCAGTTTAGCGAAATACTATTTAATCACAATTTTGCTTAGTGTTTATTATAAATTTAAAGTATCACTGGTTAGTTTAGAGAAATACTATTTAATCACAATTCTACTTAGTGATTATTATAGATTTAAGTATCGTTGGTCAGTTTAGCGAAATACTATTTAATCACAATTCTGGTTAGTGATTATATAGATTTAAGTATCGCTGGTCAGTTTAGCGAAATAC
Source organism: Impatiens glandulifera (assembly GCF_907164915.1). NCBI lineage: Eukaryota > Viridiplantae > Streptophyta > Magnoliopsida > Ericales > Balsaminaceae > Impatiens > Impatiens glandulifera. The sequence continues at coordinate 39,730,409 of NC_061862.1, read as the reverse complement.
TATTTAATCACAATTATGCTTAGTGATTATATAAATTTAAGTATCGCTGGTTAGTTTAGAGAAATACTATTTAATCACAATTCTTCTTAGTAATTATTATAAATCTAAGTATCGCTGGTCAGTTTAGCGAAATACTATTTAATCACAATTCAGTTCAGTGATTATATAGATTTAAGTATCGTTGGTTAGTTTAGCGAAATACTATTTAATCACAATTCTGCTTAGTGATTATTATAAATCTAAGTATCGCTGGTCAGTTTAGCGAAATACTATTTAATCACAATTCTGATTAGTGATTTAAGTTCAAAGTTAGACTTCCTTAATTTTCAAGGCACTAGTGTCTTTTCAATGGTCTTGAAATACTTTCAAGAATCGATTCCATACTTTCTTCCTTAGAGTGTGTTGAGAGGAAACCACATGTAACCGATGTTCTTCGAGATTCATGTTGTCACTTTTAGGGACTTGCCTTTCACCGAGACGTTTTGCCCTGAGTTTTTCGAGGGATTTGTTCGCTCGAATGCTTAATCTTTCAACCATGCATCATGAGGTTGAGTCTCGCTTCTCAAATTCGAAGGTCAGTGTGCTTAAGATTATAAGGCCTTGGGCTCTTTTTATACTTAGGGTATATTTAATAGAATTGGTACATTCTTGTTCTTTCATTGGCAATTTAGACAAGAGTCTAGATGAACAACAAATGGTGATTTCAATATATCAACCTCTACGAGTATTGTTCTATTTTCTTCGGCCTTTTTTTTGTGACCGGGGTGTATCTGATAGATTCAAACACTTTGTTCTTTCTTAGAAATTAGATAGAATCTACATGAATAACAATATTGTATTTCATATCTCACTAACATAGCCTTTGTTTAATTGATTTTACTTTTCTTGAGGTCTTAAATCTTTGGCACTTGACCTCCAATTGAGACGAGACATCGCCTTTGTTGATGAAATGGTTCCGAGTTTGGGCATTAATCTTTTTATGAGCTCCCTCTTAAACATCAGTAGCTTAAGCTTTCGTCTAGGCTCGAGGTATATCCGTTTGTGAAGCTCTTTACTCAGAACCCACAAGTTACATTGGTTCGTCAAGAGACAATCATTGGGAAGAAACGTATTTTCCCGCATCCCTACTTATTTCTTACACTCGCTCATCAGTTCGCTTGGCACGAGAAAATTTTAGGGGTCTATTTTGTTTTTATGTTCTGCAAATGCCCCTAGTTTCGACACAAGGTGTTTGATTGTTTTGGATATATTTGTGATCCTAATTTCTCGTTGGCTTGAACTCTGTGGTGATGTATTTTGTCCTAGTTCAAGATTTGTCTTACTGGGGATTTGGGACCGTACTTGTGAAAAATTGCCTACATATTCTCATAAAAGGAGAAATCAAGTCCGAACGTAGTTCCGAAATTGTATCACGGAAAGATCGTGATTCCGCATTTCGTTGAGGTTGATTTCTCAAGTTTCTGCTGGAGTTGCGATTGACTTGAGTTGTGGGAATTTCTTAAGAGTCTATTGGAGTGGTAATTGACTTAAGCTGGGGAGGTTGTTTAAGTATCTGTTGGAGTTGTAATTGACTTAAGATGAAAATCTTCTAAGATCCTAATCTGCTAGAGAATAATGTGTTTTAGCCATGTGTTAGGCGTTATATTTACTCATTTAAGCTAACTCTGTGAGGATCTTTCAATCATTTCATTTTCATAAAATGCCCCTAGTTTCGATACAGGGTTTGATTATTGAAAATGTTTAGGACCGGGCTCATACAAGCTGCCTACGTATCCTATAGCTAAGGGAATTCAGGTCCAACGTAGTTCCATGCACATGCTTGTGAAAAATGTTTGTGTATGTGTGAATGTTTTGAAAATCTTTTGAGATCATAAGTCGAAGAGAAAAATACTTTAGCTTTGGGTGTTATATTTTCTCAAGTGGGACTTTGTGAGGATCTTGTGGTCATTTTTGTTTTAATAAAAATTCCCTTAGTGTTGACTAAGATTTTTTTGGTTTAGGAGTCAACTCAGAGTGTGATTTAACTCCCCCTTTTATATATATGCAATGAATGTTTGCGATGTGATGTGAAATGAAATGTCTATCAACTTCTTTCGATAATCGATAGTGGTGATCGCACCCTTGATGGGTTGCCTACATATTCTCGAGAGAGATCAGGTCTGACGTAGTTCAAAACTTGTGAGTTATGAACTTTAGTGTATGTAATGAATGCATGTAATGTGAAATGTCTATCAACTTTTTTCGATAATTGACAATGGTGATCTCACCCTAGATGGGTTGCCTATGTACTCTCGAGAGAGATCTGATCTCATGTAGTTCACAACTTGTGAAGTTATGAACTTTGATGGTATGAACAATGAATGCATGCAAAATGAAATGTCTATCACTTCCTTCGATAATTGATAGTGGTGATCACAGCTTGGATGGGTTGCCTATGTACTCTCGAGAGAGATCAGGTCTGACATAGTTCAAAACTTGTGAGGTTATGAACTTTGTTGTATGAGAAATGAATGCATGTCAAATGAAATGTCTATCAATTTCTTTTGATAATTGATAGTGGTGACCGCACCCTAGATGGGTTGCCTATGTACTCTCGAGAGAGATCAGGTCTAACGTAGTTCACAACTTGTGAAGTTATGAACTTTGGGTTGTATGAACTTGGTCACATATGCTTTAGACGAAGTATCTTTTGAGCATGTCGATATTGAAGGGTGCTGAGAGTTCTTCTCCATCCAAAGTGGTCAATCTCGTGGCGCCACCTGAAAAGACCTTGTTGACGAGGTAGGGTCCTTCCCATGGTGTTTGGAATTTCCTTCTAGGGTCAGTATCAGTAAGTTCTTCTTTAAGACTAGATTGCCTTCTTGAATGTTCCTAGGTTTCACCTTCTTGTTAAAAGCTCTAGTCAATCTTCTTTGGTATGCTTGCGTGTGACATAACGAGTCTAACCTCTTGTCTTCCATAAGAGCTAGTTGATTGTACCGTGACTTACACTAATCTTCCTCCACTACATGTGTCTCGAGTAAAACTCTTAGAGTAGGGACTTCAATTTCGATAGGTTGTACTGCATCCATTCTGTAGACCAATACGAATGGTGTTTCTCCTGTTGATGTTCGAATGATTGTTTTGTATCCCCATAAGGCGTATGGAAGCTTCTCTTTCCAATCCTTGTACGTCTGAGTCATCTTCTTGATGATGGTGATGATATTCTTGTTGGCTACTTCTGCTGCGTCGTTCGTTTGAGGATGATAAGGTGAGGACTTGTGGTTTTCAATCCTATATTCATCTAGTACTTTGAGTACTTCTCCTCGGAAGTGTCCACCATTGTTTGAGATCAAGGCTTGAGGAACTCCAAAACGTGCAATGATGTTGTTGCATATGAACTTGGAAACATGTGACGACTTGAGCACCTTGTATGATTGAGGTTCAACCCACTTTGTGAAATAATCGATAACTACAAGGATGAATTCGTGTCCGTTTACAGTGTGAGGAAAGATTTTCCCGATGATATCTATTCCCCATGTCGAGAATGGCCATGGTGAGGTCATGTTGTACAATAGAGATGTTGGGGTGTGTTTCAAGTTCGCGTAAACTTGAAATTGATGACACTTCTTAACATATTTTACACATTCTTGTTCCATGTTCTGCCAGTAATAGCCAAAGCGAAGAATCTTATTAGCAAGTGCTAATCCGTTCATGTGTGGGTCACATGTTCCTGCGTATACTTCCTCCATGATCTGTGATGCTTTAGGTTGGTCGATGCATAACATTTTTAGACCATCAAAGGATAGTCGATATAGCTTTCATGTGAGTAGCACGTAGTTGGTTGCGTATTGGCGTAGAGCTCTCCTCTCTTTTTTTGGAAGTGTAAAGGATACTCTCCATGCTCAACGTACTTCTGTAGAGGTTCGAACCAAGGTTTAAGCATCACTTCGGTGTTGGAAATCGTCCTCTTCTCGAAGTCTCGTTTCTGTTTCTGACGAATCTTCAAAGGCTTAATTTTGATTCCTTACGGGATTTGCGTCATGGCTGCTAACGTGGCCAAAGCATCTGCGAATCGATTCTGACTTATCGGAGCATGTGTGAATGTCACATGTTCAAACTAAGTCATTAGAGTCATTAGAGTCAATAAGTGTTGATGGTAGGGTTTGAAGTTCTCTCCTTTGACTTGCCATTCACCATTAGCCTTTGAAATGACTAAGTTCGAGTCTCCTACTACTTCTAGACGTCTCGCTTCTTTTTCATGAGCAATCTTTAAGCCAGAGATGCATGCTTCATACTTTGCTTCATTGTTCGTCACGGGATATTCGAGCTTGATTGAGATTAGATTGTATGTTCCCACATGATCGATTAGTAGTATTCCAATGCCATAGCCTTGCTTGCCTGAAGCTCCATCGAATAGTAGCTTCCAGGTTGTAGAGTTAATAGTCATCACTTCGTCGTCTGTGAATGCTAACTCCTCGTCGTCTTCAACTTTGATTGATTGGTCTATGAGGAAATCTGCTACAACGCTCCCCTTAATAGATTTCTGAACTATGTACACGATGTCGTTCTCTGATATCATCATCATCCACTTAGCTAATCTCGGAGACAAAAGCTTTTTCTGGAATAAATGACGAATTGGATCAAGTCTTGTTAATAACTTGATTGTGTGGGCTTGCATGTAATGCCTTAGCCTCTTGGTGACCCAAGCTAGGGCCCAACACACCTTTTCTATTGGCGAGTAATTAAGTTCGTAGCCTGTCATGCGCTTGCTTATGTAGTAGATTGCGACTTCCGTCTTTTCCTCATTTTCTTGGGCTAGTAGACTACCCATTGCGTCATCCGTGACTGTTAAGTATAGGATCAACGGTACGCCTGGTCTTAGTGGCATCAGAATAGGAGGATTCTTGAGGTATCCCTTTAACTTCTCGAATGCATTCTGACAAGTGTCATCCCAGACGAATCTTTCATTTTTCCTTAAAAGTTTAAACAAAGGATCACATGTCATAGTCAACTTATTTATGAATCGACTTATATACTAGATCTTTCCTAGAAAGCCTCGCACTTCTTTCTAGCTTCGTGGAGGTGGTATTGTCGTGATTGCTTCTATCTTGCTCGGATCAACCTTAATTCCTCTTTGTGTGATCAGGAAGCCTAGCATCTTTCCTGTTGTCACTCCGAATGTGCACTTCTTTGGGTTGAGCCTAAGTTGGAACTTCCTGATGCGTTATAAGAATTTGTCAAGATTTTGGATGTGTCCTTCTCGATCTTTTTATTTGACAATCATATCGTCGACATAGACTTCTACTTCCTTGTGGATCATATCGTGAAGAATCATTGTGGCAGCTCGTTGATACGTTGCTCATGCATTCTTTAACCCGAAAGGCATGACTCGATAACAAAATGTTCTGACTTCTGTGATGAACGTTGTCTTCTCCTTGTCTTCTGGAGCCATCAGTACTTGGTTGTAGCCTAAGAGTTCGTCCATGAATGATATGAGTTGATGGCCTGTGTCACAAAGGCAATTATGCAGCGGAATTTTTACTAAGTTTTTCGCCCTTGTGCGGCCTGTTTTGCGCACCAAAACAGTCAGCCAGACTCCGAGGTTCACTTCTCACAAAGAAATAAACAACTCACTCAACAATTCTGCCCAGACCCACAATGATAAATCAAACATTTAGCAAAGATAAACACGCACAACAATTACGGGCAAACGCCCAACTCTGTAATATATTCACTCACAAATATCGGTTACAAAGAGGCTATAAATTATCAAGGCTGCACACAAAATGACACTCACTTGTGGGGGATATTTTCCTATCCAAAAATCCAACAAAACCCAACCAGCTCCCCCCTCGGTCGGATGCTTCCGCAAGGCTAACCTTCCCTCGGTCTGATGCTACCTTCTCCACACTTTTCCCACCTGATGCCCGCACACTCCATGCGCTGGCTGTTGTTACTCTTTCGGCCCTAGGTCGCACACACCCGACCCCACTTCGGCCTCCACTCGGTCCTGGCCTTCCGCAATCCGACCCCCGACCTACATTTTGCCAACACCTCTCTCGGTCCTGGCATTCCACACTCGTGCCACGACAAACGCATGCTAACATCCATCTCTCGGTCCTGGTACTCAACTCTTCGGTCCGACAAACGCATGCTAACATCATTCTCTCGGTCCTGGTGCTCAACCCTTCGGTCCGACAACGCATGCTAACATCATTCTCTCGGTCCTGGTACTCAACCCTTCGGTCCGACAGCAACATTGATTACATAGCATTCTGGCGCCAGTGCCGCACGCCCGCGACACTCTTCTCGGCACCCCTCGGTCCTGGAAAACACAAAGCCAAGACAGCTCGGCTGAAACATTGCACCTAAGTCGCCCGCACACGACTTTGTCTCGGCACGCTTCTTCTCGGTCCTAGCGCTTCACACAAGTGCCAGAACATCCACTTTAGTTCCATCGCCTTCTCATCTCCGGTACCCTGCCGCACACCCGCGACTCTTTTTGGGTACCTCTCGGTCCTGGCTATCCGCAATCAAGCCCGGACCGAGGCCAGCATGTTACGCTTGTAACAGCCTGCTACATGATCCACTAGCACGTTGATGTGTGGTAGTGGAAAGTTATCTTTAGGGCTTACTTTGTTGAGATCCCGATAGTCTACACACACTCGGATCTTTCCATTTTTTCTCGCGACTGGGACTAGATTGGCGATCCATTCTGGGTAATCTACCACTTTGAGGAATCTTGTGTCGAGGTGTTTCTGAACATCCTCTTTGATCTTGTCCACGATGTCTGCCTTCATTCTTCGGAGCTTCTTCATTACCGGTTTTGCGTATTCGTAAAGTGGTATACGGTGTTGGATAATATCTGGATCATTACCTGGCATATGTTTATAGGACCATGCAAAAACATCTTTGTTTGTTTTTAAAAGTTTAGTTAGATTTTCTCGTTCTAAATAATTTAAACTTTTACCGATTAAGACAATCTGAGCATCTTCTTCTGTGTTGAGATTTATTTCAATTGTTTCTTCTACGGTGGAAAAATTCTCCTCTTGTTTATCTAAATATTGCCTCATCTCATAGGTCATTTCTGATTTAAACGTTTCATCGGAAGACATGTAATCAAAAGTTTTTTCTTCATTATTAAAAACATTGTTCAAAGTGCCCATAGACATAGAGTTATCGAAATAATTTTTTGCATGTGAATGAAATTCAGAAATGATAGATTTTAAGTTCAAATTATTTTTAGCGGATGCATGTTTCGTCAAGTACGGATCTTCCTCCTCGCTATCCGTGATGTCTTCACTGTCGGAATCCGTGTGGATCAACTCTTCTGGCCTGAATGGCTTAGATGGTCTTTGTATGCGTCGTCTTCAGAGTTGTTCCTTGATCATGGCTCGCATTCATGGAAGAGTTCGTGCATTCCTTCCTGTACGTCCTGCCAATCATCTGGTTCCACCCTGATCACGAAAGAAAAAAGGGGTATGAGTAAGAAGACAATCATAAAAGATTTCCAATCCTGGAAATCGACGTTTGGAGGTTGGGTGTATGAACGGTTCTGGGAATTGTAAATAATGAAGGGTTTCTCCTTGTTTTACGAATTGTCCATTCAAGATAGGTGGGATTGGAATATAAGTGTCAACTATTTTACCTCTACTTCCCTCATGGAGCCTAGATGGCTCATAACCCATACCACGACGATTCACATTTCCTACCATCCGCACTAAACCTGGTATTCCTGAAGCTTGTAGACCTAAACCAAAACCCGGAAAATAATTCATCATGTTCATCAAATTCAACACTAAAGGAGAGAAATAATCAAACACCGGTATCTTGTACGGATCGTTACCTTTCTCTGATATCATACCCACAGTAAAGTTGTTGAGGTGAACCTCTTCAGATGTAGCATGTGCTGAGCTAGTTCCTACCGTAATATACGACTCTCCATTTATCGTGATCATTTTTCTGTGCGATACAAATCGAACCTTCTGATGTAGGGTTGACGCTACTGCCTTCATCTAGTATAACCATGGTCGACCTAGAATGATATTATATGGCGACTTCATATCAATGACGACAAATTCTACTTCAGATGATACTCCTGCTATTTTCACGATTGTTTTGAAGCTACCCATAATTTCTTTCTTCGCACTATCAAAACCGCGAACACATAAGTCTGAAGGTACACCACTTTCTCTCTGGACACCGATCTTCTCTAATGTTCTTCACGGACAAATATTCAAGGCTGACCCATTATCAACTAAGGCCATCGGAACATATTTCCCTTCCATGCTCACAGAAATGTATAACGCTTTAGAATGATCTGCACTGTATGAAGGAATCTGAATCATCAAAGGCTATCTTCGGTTTTATTACTACCCCACATACCATTCCAACCAGCTATTCTGGGGAAGTATTCACTAAGATGCTAGCTTGGGAAAGATCGTTTAGTACAGCATGTCGGTGCTCAATAGAATACATCAAAAGTTCCCACATTGACACGTTGGCATTTGTTTTCTTTATTTGGGTGAGAAGAGCGTCACCAGCATTCTGAGCGCGTGGAACATCAGCTTCTTTACCTTTCTCTTTGTTAGTTTCAGTTTACTTCTCCAAATGCGTTCTTTTCATGAATGTGGGCTGGTAGTCTTTGCCTCTTCGCGCCGCATGTACCTCAGTTTCATTGGGCTTGACATCTTCATTTATCTTCCAAAAATCATTCGGATTTACAACAACTTCACATTCTTCAGTTTGAGACCACCAATCGTTTGCAGATTCAATATTTTCTTGTAATGGCCTACCTTTCCACCAGTCATTCAGGATATTCTCATCAGCTTTGGCCAATTCATCTTCCCACCAGTTGTCTTGGTTAGATTCTTCGAAATCATCAAAATTGAAAGCGACAATCATCCAAATATCATCCTCCATTGGGCAAGGGGAGTCTAACATCCTCTTTATCTTTGAGTCTAACTCTACAAGGTTGACATTGTGCTCTGGAAAAGGGTTGGACTTCACTTGGGGTGCCGGGATAGTTCCATCATCGATAAAATCCAGAATCTTATGTTTGAGGGCGAAACATAAGTCAGTAGAGTGTCCTTTCGCTTGGTGGTGTTTACACCACTCATTGGTAAGTCTTCCCATTATTTCCCTCCCTAGTTGAGGGGTCAACACTTCAATGATCTTTCTTGGTAACAACACTTCTAGAGCCTTGGATGTCGACATTCTCAGATCAACGAATGTCCTGCGAGGCTTAGTACTACTGGTTCCAGTTTGAAGTTGTGTGTGAACCTTTCTTGGTGGAAACATTTGTTTTGGGGGAAAGGATTGTTTTGAGGGACGCGCTACTCCATCATTCTTTTCCTTCCAGATGTTGACAACATGGCTAATTTTTGCCTTCTTTCGTGGATTATACCTGGGGGCGCAGTGTATGGTTTTTTCCCTTCTTCGGCTTCTTTTCTAAGAGCATCATCATACCCCTCACCAACACTAGTTAAGTCTTCCAAGAAGCGGTATTTTTCACTTTACAGTTTCTTTGTATACTGTACATTCATATTAACGTAAAGCATGTCGACTTGAGCATGCTCACTAAGTAGTTCATCTAATTCAGAAGCGACTTCTTTCCATCTATTCGCATAGCTTTTAAAAGTTTCATTTGCCCCTTGGCAGATCTGACGTAGCTTCCGCTCAGGTTTGTCAACCTTGACAAACATAGCGAACCGACTAATGAATGCCTTGGCCAATTCCTCTATGTTCTAGTATTTTGCAATATTCTGGCGTGTATGCCATTCTAGAACCGTGTCCTCCAAGTATCTAGGAAATAATTGAGTCATCGTGACTTCTCCTAAATTGTGCGGAATCATATTCAAGACATATTCGTTCATGAAGGTCGCATGATACTTCTTTCCTGAGTATTTTGGGAGATTTGGCAATTTCAGTCCGAGAGGTATGGAAGCATTTTTCGCAGCTTCCACACTATACCTCCAAGATTTCATGACCCTGAATGTCCCTCTAGCAGTTGGCTCACTTAGCTTCTTCAGGATTTCAGCATATATCTTCTTCATGTTGTTTATTTCCTCTACTTGATCGAGAATAACATCAGATATTGAACCATTTTGTCCATTAGTGGACCGAGGTGCCCAGTTCTCTCATCTTATTTTTGCACCATCTCTTTCTCTTTCGTTGACCTCTTTAAACTCAGCGTCACGCTCTTCTATTAGCGCCTTTCCTTTATTGATCTAGGTGATCCATGCTAACTGTCTATCTGCATCTGCCTTAACTTCTTCATCATAGTCATGTCATTCTTCTGCCTTCACTCCTTCATCATTCTTAGGATTTGGAACAGTTGGTTTAGAGGAATTCAGAATAGAAGTATGGGGATGGGGTTGTGGATCATTAGGAGGAACCATCGCTTCCACTTGCGCCATTAGAAGTGTTATCTTGGGTTCTAGAGCTTTCAAATCATCTTTGGTTTCCATAGATTCTTCTTGGATGCTAGTAAAGTGACTTGTACTTCGTCCTAGTGTGAGTTGCTCCTCCGTAACAGACATAACTCTTACGTAACGTCCGGTAACTGGGTCACGTACAGAGTAACGACTTGTGATTGGATCATACAAGGTTTCCATAGATTAAAGATTTGTATTCAAAATGGGGTATAATGAGTTTGGACCCTTTATTAAGATAAGACAAGCAATACGCTGCTCGTATGCACGTAATCCCTAACACGCAATAGACGCTCAATTTACCCATTCACAATGTATAACATGTAGAAAAGGATGAGTAAAATAGAATGAATTATTTTATTTAAATCCTAAGTGTTATGGATAAAATCACAAACTCAAGTTATAAAATAAAATAAGAAAAGAAAGAAAGCACCCCTCATCCTTTCGTTACAATGTCGCTCATGTATCTTCATAAAGAGATTTACATTTCAAGCATAAAGAAATCTAGTCTAAGTCTTTGAATCTTTAAGTCTTTTCGTCTTTCTTGATCATCTTTACGCCTTATGCATCTCTCTTGATCAACTTTTTGTCTCACACATTTTCTTGATTATATCTAACGCTTAGAATCTGAGTAGTAAAGACACAAAAAAAGAAAACTAGTTACATTAGATTCTTCTTTTAGCTTTTCTAGGTTTCCTTGATTTTACTCCTTTGAAATTATTTGGCTTAACTTTAAAATTTCAAAATTGTTCACATGTTTCATGGAATTTTAAAACTTTGAATGGATAAACTGAGCGCCTAGAAATATCTATATGCATACATGTATTTATCATATATAGTAGTCCAGTTAAGGGCTTCGTGACGTGACTTTGTTGCTCGACAGGACGAGACGAGGCAACGACTTGGTAGAATTGGCTTTTTGGATTTTTGTTCTAAAGTTGGAAATAGATTAAGAGAGAGTTGTTCTATCGACAAGGATACTATCCCAAAAAGGATCTCTCGATGTAAGGGGAGCTCTCAATTGGACATCCCCATCACCTCTATTTCAAAATCCCTCATTTTCAATAGTAGGGGATATTTGAAAAGAAGAGAGGGTTAATCCGGATTTTTTCCTAGTGTTTTTCTCAACTCTCAAATCACACAAAAGCTTTCAAGGCAAGGTTTGAGGGTGTCATTCACATTGACTACCCTTAGCACATAAAATATAGATGTGTGAGCTTGATCCAACAATGTATACCCACACACCTCCACGTTGGAGCTCCAAGTCTCATGCAAATAATCAAGTAATGTGAACATGGAGTATGAATTAAAGCGTAAGAAAATTTAAATACTTGGCTAAAATTACTTTGAAGTCAAACGTCGAATGTCCCCAACAGAGTCGCTAGAAAACTATGATCGATTTTTACAAAACATTTTTTTGATCGACTAGTTTTAAAATTCTGGGATGCTCTTTACAATTTTTTTATTTCTAAAACGTGAGAGGAATTAATTTTAATATTTTAAAAATTGAAGTTTTAAAAATGAGGCTTTATAGACAACTCCATATCTTACCTTCCCGTCGAATCTAGGAGAGATTGGGAGTTTTTTAATGGAAAGTATGTCATAGACCTACTTTAACTTTTTTCAATATTAATTCATTCTCACGATTAGAGAGTCGTCACCTAATTTCAAAAATTAAGAAATTAAGAGATATGAGTTCGGCGTTTGGTTACGTGTGGGAAAGGGTTTTTTAGACGCTATGTCCCACAACGCCTAAGGTCTCTACTAATTAATTTTGGCATTTTTTCAAATTTCTTACACTTTACATCTTAGAAATTTTTTATTTTAAACATTTAAAGGGTTTGCATGAGATAAACAAAAAAAAAGAAAAATAAACAAAGACAAAAGAAAAACTAAAGCAAATAACCTACACATAAAATTATCCTAAAAATCAAAACTAGACAAGTTATTAATCAAAAATTTATTGGCCTAAGTCTAGATTAATTTTGATGAACTTTAGTGAATTATTTAAAGGGTCTAAAATTTTATTTTATTTTTTTGGGGTTTTTTAAAAAAATTTCAAAAAAAAGTCCTAAGTCTAAGGAAAATCTTAAGTCTAAGCTTGGGCTAGGTTCAATTTTAGTGTTTAATTTTATTTTATTTTTCTAACCTAAGATCAATCAAGCCACAAACTCTTAACTAAGCAAAATAAAAAAATGTCAAACAAACAAACCATAAGACTAAAGACAACAGAAAATAAAATAAAATATAAAAAATATAAAAAACAAATAAATAAATGCAGCTCGGTCCTCCATCCTCGGTCCTTGGTCTTTTGATGCTCGGTCCTCGGTCCTCATTCATCGGTCCTAAGTCCTGGATCCTCGGTCCTGGGTCAGCTTTAGGTGCAAGAGGTCCTAAACGTCTCTAAAGCTGACAGATTGCCTTTTTTTCAACATGACTCTATTCTAACTTACTTATGGTGATTCAAATGGATCCCAAAATGCATAAAAAATCCAAAAAACTTTATTAACATATAAGTATAAATTTATATATGCAATATACTTAAATCTAATCATTCAAAAATAAAATAAAATAAAAAAATTTGTATAAAAACAAAAACATATTGTTATTTTATTTTTATTTTTTTTTATACTTGCTATTTTTTTGTTATGGTTTAGAGTCTTTTTAAATGGCCAATTCAAGGGCCGATTTTAGTTTTTAAAAAAGAAACTTTTTTTTCTTTTTGGTCAAGGACCTTTTATTTACATTGAACTTTTTATTTTATTTTTTAGTTATGTTTTATTATGTTTTTGTCTTAATTTTGCTAGGTTACATATATACATACAAAATAAAAAAATCCTACACGCTTATCAAAATAACAAACTTAAGAGAAATAATGTATGAAATTTGAGTGCAAAGATAAAATAAATAAATAAAAACAATTTCTAATTCAAATTCAAATATATAAAAAAAAAAAAATTGTGCAAAGAGGCTTACAATGGGGATTGCTTCTTTGCAAAGAGGGATGAAAATTCTAAACAAAAGGCTTATGACCCTGTTTAGATTCTTGAAAGAAAGAGGGCAGATTTTTAGAAAAAATGCAGCCTAAGAGAGATGATAGAAGGTGAAGGTCAATGTCCTCTTTTAGGGTGTTAAGAGGGGGTATTTATAGGGAATTCACAAGGAAAACTCTAGAGCCCAAAGGCCCACTTAACACATTTACATTGGAAATATTTTTCCATTTTAAAATATGTAAAAATATTTTTTTTAGGATGAATGGCTGTGTAAAGGAGACAACAATGCAAAAATAAAAATATAACGCTACACATCCTAAAAAAAATATTTTCTTAAAAAAAACAAATAAGTAATTTTTATTTTTAATTATTCCTATTTTTAAGAAACAATTCTAATTAATAAATAAAATACTAACTAACTTATTCAAAAATCAAATCGCAAAACTAATCTAACAAACTAATCTAATTAAAAATCAAAATATACCTAAATAAATTTTATAAAAACGTTAATATATATTTTGTAACAATAATTTATTTTTTTATAAATACCCAATGTAATTAATTAAATAAAACCTTGAATATTTTAAGTATAATAACTTCCCTAAGTGTTGTAACATAGACAAATTACTACCTTAACTTTATTAAGAATCCAAAATCAATTATTTAAAAAAACTCAATTTTTCTAAAAATAATCGTCTTTAAAACAAATCGTGCAATGAGCCCGTGAATGAATTTGAGAAATTTGTATATGCTCGGATTTATAAAAAGCATAAACTATAAAATGGGAAACTATAAAATATGGGGATGAAAAATGAGTGTCTATGTTAGATGGTTAATGTCTAACCAACCAATTTGATAAAATAAAATTAATTAATTAAGAATTGACTTTTTTATTCATCTTATTTGTTCTCTTTTTATTAATTATTTAAAATATATTTGATAGGGAAGAAATGTTGTTTTTATCATTATATTAGAACACAAATTTTAATATATCAATATAGTTGAACTAGAAACTCAATAATATATCAATATATTTGTCATTTTTTCACCAAAATAGTAACTCTTTCAAATAATATATATCTCCTTAATTTTAAATATAACATCAACTTAAATCCTTATACTCTTGAATTCTAAAAAAATATAGATTTCCAAACAATAACACATAATTTTGCCTTTTATTGATTTTTTTCAGAATCAGAAATAATATAACCATTATTCTCAATTTACAAACAACAATCTTATAAATATATATATTGAGATAGATTTTTAAATTATTGTATTTTATATAATTTATTTAGATATTTGAGTATAAAAAATAAAAATAAAAAATCCTTCAATATTTGATGCCGAAGGAATATTGTCAGCGAAAAGAGATGGTTCTTGAGGGCGGTTTCCCTTCTTTGATGCCGGAGTAATATTGTCAGCAACGCGGATGATTTCAGTCGTCAGAATATCAACAACTTTCTAGGTATGTCAGTCTATATATTTGTTGTCCCTCAATACAAATGAGAATTTCAAGTATGATTGATCATCATTTATTACTATTATTATTGTTGTATTTAAAGAATTCAAATATATATATATATGCACTTGGATTGTTATTGTAAATCTTGATCTTCTGTCGGCGGTGACGTAATTGTGATTTTATTGAGAGTGATTTCCGATGTTGTCAAGGAAAATCAATTTGTTGGAGATCTGAACTGAAAAACATCGTCTCCTATCTCCTATTCAGATATATGCAATTTAAGTGTATGTGTATATATCATACTAAGTTAAAGTAAGTTACATACCCCTGGTTTATACAAGAATAAAAATAAAAATTATCTAAATTCGAACTCTAGTGAAAACTTTTAATATCACAAAATCAATTAAAACACTAGAAAAAGGCTTAAAGATGCTCTTCAGGCCTTGTTTTATACTAACTTTAGGTTTTGGGATTTCATTTACCATTTTAGCATTAACTTTTGCTAATAAGTACACCTTATATTTATACTACTTTTCATTATATCTATACCATGACTATACATAGACGATGACTAAGAACATAGTGTTCCAAGACTACTTACATAATAGTATTATAAATATTAACTTTTAGATGAATGATAGTTATTACATAGATAATTTATTAATTTAAAATGTAAATATCGGATTTTTATGAAATGATCACATATTTATAGTAGAGACACGCACGAGGAATATAACTATGATGTCTTTTTCTAAGTGTAACCAACATTGAACCAATCAAAATCTATATTATCTGCATTTTCAAACGCAGTATCATTTCTTTCTCGATTTCTCATGGAGAAACGATGGTGAATCTTGAGAAACGAGTGGTGAATCTTGAAAAGTCAAAGTTATCAAACTTTGATCGAGCCCTATTGTTCCTCATCTCATTTTTATTACTAGATGACCTCTGAGAAGCGTCCAATCTTCACTAGTAAAATAATGACTAATAGTTACAAAATCTAATGACAGTTTCTTAATACCGTGGCTATTAATTAAAAAAAGTTGAAACCTATTTCTATATATCTAATTAGCAACGGGACTTTAATCCGTATATAATATATTTTTTTAAATGCAAAATATTAATTATGTTTTAAATAATATAAATCTAAACCCTAAACAAAGCAGTCCAAAGTTTGAACACAGAGAGAATGACGAGCTCTGCCTCAGATCTGGAACCGATGTAGTCTCTCTTTCCCCATTTTCTTCGATAGTAGTTGCTAACATGGAGTATATAAATAATATGTTGGTGATGGATATGATTCTTTCTGAGAAGATGATTTTCGTTCAAATCATAGTCCTGGTCGAATCGGTTCACCGTTCGGCCTTCTTCAATTTGAAGACGTAACTTCACCTTAGTAAGATCCACCAAATCTATGTAAATTCATTATCCTATTTTTCCGTTTTGCACGTATTTAAAGAATTGTGTGAATATGCAACCTGATTTTACACTATTTTGTTTGATATGGTTTACCTTCTTCTCTTATGGTTGATGCAAAATTTTAATGCTTATGGTTTCGTGTCTCAGCTCTCTACTCATCACTTCCGTCGTCACCAAATTTATTGTTATTTATGAATTTTTAGATCATATTTTGCAAGGATATTTAGTGCTTTAAGGATAGTTGGAATCGGTGGCGACATGGAATCCAGTATGTCAATTAATAACCGCATATCCATAATCACCGCTCATCTTAATCATACAAATCTTCATGTATCTGTATCGGTTTCTAATTATTATTTTCTCAATTGGAAGCTTATCCTGTTCAATTTATGCGTTTAGTTTTCAATTCCTAACTATTATCATCATGAGAATTAGATTTTGGTAATCCATACACAAATTGGGTCTTAAAAATCCAAAAAATCTCTCTGAGTTCATTGTGTATATTTGTTCTCACTAAATCTGAAAAAAAAAGATAGAAGTGAGTTCTACTTTGGGGTCAAGTTTTCTGCAGGAAAAAATGTTCTGCTCTTGGTTTCAAGTTGACGATTTTGGGTGCTACTAGAGTAATTGGGCAATCATTGTCATGGTTAATGAAGATAAATCTATTAGTTTATGTTATTCACCTCTATGTTGTTATTAAATCCATTGCTTTATTTTCATATTTACGGATAATATTTCTATTTTACCTTCTTCTCTTCAAATATTTCTATGCATTTTCAATTTGTATTACTTTCACCCTAATTTATGCTCTCATCATTTACGTTAGAGACAAAAGCATTGCTAGTTGATAGTTGGAGGAGGAGGTGATACTCTTTTCTTTTTCTGTTTTATACTAGAGATTTAGAGGATATAGAACTACTCAAAAGTATCATTTAATTGTAGTATTAAGTTTTGCTAAAACTTCTATCCATAATTTACTGTTTAATTAAGCTTATCATAAATCATTTATTAGTTGCTTTTGATTTCCTTTTCTATAAACAAAACAATGAAATGAGATATTTGTTGAATTATATGTGTTAATATAGTAATTATTGTCCCATTTTTTATTCACATATCTTATGCATGTAATGGATTCATATTTTCATTAAAGTTTGGTACGTGGGTTAACAAGTTTAAGGATATTTACTGTTTAAAGAAATATGATCTTATGTTGTTTAAAATGCCTCCTTTACTAGTATGCTTTGCGGTTCTTTCCAATTATTGTTAAGATTTTTGCTCTTATTTTCTACAGTTGGTTAAAAACTTATGTATTTTTAGGTGAATCTATCTCATTTGTGAGGATAACAAGGAGATGTAAAGTTTTGAAGAAGAAGATGAGTTGTTTAAGAAAAGTCTGGTGAGAATTTGTTCTATAAATTAGTAATAAATTTTTTTCTAATTTAAATTTTATTACTATTTTTCATTTTGTTTAATTTCTTTGTTGACCTATAACTTTTCCAATTTAAATTATTGTGCTTGATTGGAGTTAGCTATAAAAATAGTTCTTGTTGATTATAAGTTTGTTTTGTAGAGACTAAATCATTCTTATGTATTAGTTTAATTTGTAACACTAGTAAAAAACAGAGCAATTGCGACAGGAAATACTGTCACTATTGCTCAATATACTGTCGCTAAAGGTTAATGGCCACAGTAATAATGTTTGTCGCTAACCGACGCTATTGCTTATGTAGCTAAAAACTAGCTACAGGAACAAGTACTGTCGCTATTGGCTGGCTACAATAAAGAAAAATTGTGGGTAAAGAAGTGGCTAAGGGATTTATATACTGTCGCTAAATAGTAGTTACATTAATTTAAAACAATTACTAATGTTTTTATAATTTACTAAATTTAACATGAATGGAAAAAATTTAAATATCTTGAAACATGATTTAATATTAGTAAAATTAAATCATTCATGTTACTAAAACAAACTTACATAATATTTCTATAAAATACAAACAATGTTTCTCAATTTTATAAAATATAAATAAAGTACATCAAATATAAATATAAGTTTGAACATGTACTTTCTATTTATTTCTAAAAAATATCACTGCATAGTCATCAAATTAGTTGACTTCCGAAACACTTGTCAAAAACCAAAAACCTGCCAAATATCAAACAATAAATGAGAAGATACCATCATCACCTTATCATCGACAGAATACTATAATTTACTGAATAGTCACAATCATGTTCAATCATTTAAATCACAATTAAGTCAAATTCAAACTCAAACCTCATTTGTCAATAGGAAATGACCTAAACAAAAAAGATAATATTCATTTTGAAATTCTCTTAACAGATTTCTCATTTCACAAGTAAGTTGGACACAAACCTAAATGATTAGTGACAAATTGCAATTCAATATTGTCTTGGGGAAGCGTGAATAGAGAAGCCATTACACCTACATTATTACTTCAAACTAGGGAAGAACAAAATAAGACATACGGGAAAGAAACTAAGAAATGGTTAACAATCTCGTCCAATAATGTCAATCCAATCAATCTACATTTTGGTTAACAATCACATCCAATGATCCAACAATGAATGTGATGATAGTAAAAGTATCAAATTAACAATTATATAACAAAAAAAGAGTAAAATTCAATTGAAATAGAAGAACCTGAAATCAACACGTTCTTTTTTGTATTCTTGGCCAAAATTAACATAGTATTTCCCAATTGAACTAGAATAACCTTAACCTGAAATCAAGTTCAATTAAATTATTATTCCTTAGATAATATTTTAATACCAAAACAGTTGATTAACTTGATACAAATAAACTCACATTTTATTTCTCCTGAGATTAATAATACCCCGAGATTAATAATAATACCAGTATTATCGGAAAGATTAAAAAACAAATATATATATATATATAACATGTAGAATTTAATGAAATGAAGAACACGAAAACCAAAATCATCATAACAAAGTTTTTTACACCACTTGTGCAGTGGAAACCAACACCAAGCCAGGATGGTCAGTCAAGTAATATTTATTCTCCCACTGTATGTAAACAGTTGAAAATAATAGTGAATATAGAGGTGGTGATTATATATCACAACCAGCAGAAACAAAAGAAAATGATCGCTTAAATGTTGAAATTATGGATAGAAATGACAAGAAAGTTGGAAAATTATAATCTATAAATAATTTCAAATAATCAAACAAGGTCTTGGAAAATGAAACCAAATGATTGTATTTATAAAATTTCTATAAATGAGCAAGTATTGAAAATAAATAAATAAGGACTCAATGTGGATATGCATCCAAAGCAATACAGATATCTTACCTCTCTCCATATGCCACATCTTATATAAGCAATCTGTAAAATCATTAATGACAAGTTCGTCCGACCAACAATATAAGAATGCACAATACAAAACTTTTAATTGTAAATTCGGTAAAAAAGAACTTACTCTAGACTCGAGAGTCATAGAATAACAAACTTTGTTGACGACTTTGCATGATCAACCTGTACCTGATCAAATGTTTGTAAGAAAATAGAAAGAAAAAAAATAGTGTTAAATTAGAATAGTGAATCAATAATCTTAAAAAAAGTTGGAGTAATATATTATTGAGCATCACACAAAAGCAGTTAAACATGCACCCTTTACAATAAAGAAGAATGAAAGTCTGAGAATAAACCTTCAGGTAACACAACTACAATGTACTCTTTAACATCTATATCAACAACATTTTATAGAAAATCTAGGTTCTGAATTAAAAAGATTAGACTCAAGCTTTAGAGGATACATTATTTAATCGAAACAACAACATTACAAGCCAAAACATGGAAAGTCCAACAATTAATCTATTCCACTCCAACACATAATATGGGTTATAAGAGAAGGAAGCACTAATGACAATTTAACATAAGTAAGAACGTTAAAGAGAAATGTAATGAGGTATAAACAAACACTATCAATGCATGAAGAGCAAAAACAAAAATTGTGATCTTACAATTATTTTTTAATAATGACAAGGTTTGATTCCTTAACCCCTCATGTGAAAGAGGTTTCTGATCACTAGACCATCTTTAGGTTCCAATATCTAATAAATATCAATGCATACTCCTCATTGAACCAAAATTCCATCAAACTTACAAATAGGCAACTTTGAGTTAACAGAGAGTGTTTGTCATAGATTCCTTAACCTCTCATGTGAAAGAGGTTTCTGATCACTAGACCATCTTTAGGTTCCAATATCTAATAAATATCAATGCATACTCCTCATTGAACCAAAATTCCATCAAACTTACTAATAGGCAACTTTGAGTTAACAGAGAGTGTTTGTCATAGATGCTTGAATTTCAAATAACACAATGTTATTATAAATGTTGCTAAAGACAAAAATGACTGAATTTATATATGTTCGTCAAGACTCGATTTTCTGTCCTATATACAAAATCTAACAAATAAGTAAAATGTGAGACAAGAACTAAGAAAATCATTATTAAAATCAAAATATCCTATATTTATTATTTATTGGAGTATATGATGTCTCCATTTCAGTTGCAAACAACCTTCTCAAACTCTTGATGAATTGTTTTAAAATATTTAGCTAGTTTAGCATGAATAATTTTTTTAATGGTCTGTCAATAAATATGTAGAAAATCGCACTAACTTTTTCATCATTCAAATCAAACTATCCTCTGTTCAACAAGAAAGTAGAGAAACTATCCTACATCTTTTGCACAAGAGAATTCCTAAAAGTCCATGTTTCGTAACTCACAAAGTTAATTCTACACATAATGAAAGTAACCAATGTTTAATATAAAAGAGTATTGCAAATCTCATATCGAACACACCAAAAACAAGACTAGTTTGTTTAAAATTTATGTTGTCTGGGTTCAGTAATTTTCATACAGATAGAAAGCAAAAAAAAAACAAATACAAATAATAACTATCCTAAACTACAATAGGAAGAACTTACCGTAAAACATATTGAAATTTATTGAGATTCTCTGTTGTATTTGTTGATCATGTAGTCCTGCAAAAATTTATTGAGCTCGACTTGATATCTCTTCTATCAAGATGCTTAAAAAGTCTGTTGAATATTCATGTCCAAGTTCTTTGCACATTTAAACAAAACAAATAAATAACATTGATAAAGTTAAACAGAATAGGCTAAATAACTTACAAGAAGTCCGACCCTTCACAAGCAATCTGATCCTCAGATTGATCAAAAATAGGATCACAAAGTAATCCGATCCTCGCCCTTCATATTATTATCATCTTCTTTTTCCCCTTTGATAAGACTGTACATATGATTCTCTTCTTTGATGGTTTCACCTTGATGATATTATGTAGAGCTAGCAGCTAATTCTAATTTCCATTTTTAGGGCTTTAAAACTTCCAAAAAGATAGGGTATTGAAGAGCGAGCCTATAGAAAATCAAGAACGTGGAGTTATTATGGAAAATAATAGAAACAACATACTACATGAACATCGTCATCCTTTCTCATCGGCATAGATTGCACAAGTACTTCGCTCGAACATCTATTATCAGTGGGGCACTCATCAGGACAAGTCAAACGGTAGAAGGCGCTGCCTGAACATCGCCATCCTTTCTCATCGGCATAGATCGCACAAGTAATGCGCCCGAACACCTACTTAAATAGGGGCGCTCATCAGTACAAGTCAATGGTAGAAGGCGTTGTGAAAATCGTCTTTGTTCTTCAGTGAGAGCTGCACACTCAATTTGTTCTTCATCTTCGTAGAGTAATATAGATATTAGGATAATATGGAATATTAATAATCTTGTTATGGTTAAAAATTATAAGAGATAGGGGCTTTCGTTTGAAGAATGGGAAATGAGCTAATTACATAACTAATGTTTGAAATGAACTTATGGACTGGGATTAATGTATGATTGTATTTTTTAGAAAACATTTATTTTTATTGATAATTAGCGACGGTAATATTTTTACTGTCACTAGATTCGTCGCCATTGAAACCTTTTTTACTGGTGAAAATCAAACCTATTTTGATTTATCATTTCTATAAATTAGTTTAGCTACTTGATTTATAATAGTTTTCTTCTTTTTAGATTAATCCCATTAAACACATTTTTTCACCTCAAAAATTGTAATAACTTTTAATCTAAAAAGTTTGACATCAGGATTCTCGTAGAATGAATCAAAAGTTCCAATACCCATATTTTTGAACAAGAAGAGTACATAAAATAATGACATTGTTATAACTATGTTAACATTTAATCTGACTTTTTGCTGATGGGTGAACCTAATTTTAGCTTATTCTCATAATGTTTTTTGTGCGACATTTTTACTCGTGTAGATATGTGGCAGATTGAAGTGTTTTCTCTTGTATGTATTAAATAGGTATTTAAACCAACATAACATTTCACGGAGTATTCTTGACTCATTATCGTCTTTTCAAAGCTTAATCAATATGTGAGTAACAAAATTCTAATATTTGTATCCATGAAATGAAGTCTAATATATAAATATGGACCATTTTTAATCTCATTATGTGGTTAGAAAAACTCATTTTTAGATGTTCATAGAATTATTATGTAACTTTTTTGCAATCAACTTGGATCTAATAATCTCAAGTTATATCTAATGAGTTTATTTAGAGTTTTTAATAATAGTGTGATCGTGTATGTTGAAGATGTTTAGTTTTTAATAATGGTCAAACGTTTCTCTACACCATGTCTATGTTGAATTTTATTGTGTTAAGAAATAAGATAGATATAATTATATGGGTATAGACCCATAGTATATTTTCTATAAATGAAGGTACATAACATATCATCATGGTTCAAAATTATTATTTTTTTTTATTTGATATTAAATTAATGTCTGCCTATTAATTTTGACAAGGTTAGTAAAATACTAGGTCTTAAAGGATAATGGGTCTTTAAAGGTGTCAAACTCTTTTTCTTTTATTGTCCCATACTTGTGAGGTGATTCCAATAGAATTTATAATGTATTGTTTTTCTTATACAACCTTGTTTCAGACAATAATTTCTCAGGAACAATACCAGAAACAATCTTTGGTAATCTCAAGAACTTGACAAATTTGTAAGTGTTAATTGCTTAAGTAGTGATTATTCATTTTAGAGGTTTTCATAAATCTTAAGTTTTTAGTATTTTAAAGAGTTGATTTATTAATAAATGGGATAGATGGAAGACAGGCCTATCTAGGAAGATACAAATTTGATTGAAAACTGCACAAGGCTTTAAAATTATGTTATTTCTCTTCGATAACAGTTAGATTGTATATGTTTAGTTAATTTGTGTTGCATTATCATTTAGAATATACCTGCAATGAACCTGAATAAGCGGTCTAATTCTTTCTCCCTTCACTAATTTGACAAATCTATTAGAGAATAGAGGGATTAATATCATTTTAAAAGA
>NC_061862.1:39690190-39706188 GCF_907164915.1 Impatiens glandulifera | reverse complement strand
TGTTGTAATTGTGGTTTTGCGGAGATTGATGACTGATCATTGTCGAAGCAACTCAAAGTTGCAGCCAATGTCGGAAAAAAAATCATCTTGTCTTATTCGGATTTGTGGGATTTAAGTGCATGTATATCTCTTCGTATAAGATTTTTACTGTTGGATTTATGTGGTGTAGGAAAATGTCAAGATATACTACAACTTACCAAAAAATCTTGATTTTCCAACTACCCTAACTGTAATTGGGATTTGGTGGAGACTAATGAGCGATCATTGGCTTAGGCAACTCAAATTGTTGCATCCATGATCGAAAAAATTAATTTCCGTTTCTTGTTCTGATGGATGAACTAAAGAGAGAAAGGTGGATTATATTATAATGATATGTGAAGGATTGTGTTAACAGAGTTTCATAGGTTATTTTGGGGGGGGGGGGGGTCTAAATATAGACATAGATTAAACTAATAAAGAAACTAATATTATAATATAATATAATATTGATATTATCACAATTTATCATATTGTGATAATATCTTACAGATATATTATATTCTAACACCCTACTCAAACTAAAGATGAAAAACGCTTGAACAACTTCAGGTTTAAGACGATCGAGATGTTGAACTGTTGTTGATGTATATTTCAAACTTCAAAAACTCGTGAGCTGTTTAAATCCATCAAACTACATGATGACAGTGTGTTGACTGAAGAGAACTAGTAAAAAAAAGTAGAATCTCATGGCCTTTGAATTCTGGATGAAACAACAACCGAAAAGAAACTCCAAAGTTACTCGTGAGTCTCAAGATATTCATCCAACAACAAAATGATAGTGTGTTTCCTAAAATTAAAAACCAACGAAGAAGGTAGTCCTATGGGAATAAAATAGTGTGTTGACTAAATAACGCCAATAAGCACATATGATTAGATTAAGACCAATAAAAATATGGGCATTGACTACTGGGATAAAGCAACAACTGAAAACAAAACTCAGAGATTGTGATTGGCGAAGAAAAATAAGATTATCAACAAAATTATTTGAAAGAAACAAATATTAATAAATATATATATATATAATAATAGAGTTTTATTATAGCCCTCCATCAATGCCTAAAGTAGCCATTGATGGAGACAGTAGGAGATTAGATTTTGTGCTCAAGAACAAAACGAAATCTCTCACTAAGAGAGAGCTTTGATACCATGTTAGAATTAAAAAGAGAAAGGAGATTATATTAGAATGATATGTAAATGATGTGTCACATAGTTACATAAGTTATGTCTAATATATAGACATTAGATTAAACTTATAAGGAAACTAATATAATAATATAATATTGATATTGATATTATCACAATTTATTATATTGTGATAATATCTTACAGATATATTATACAGATATATTATATTCTAACACAGATTTGCGAGATTTAAGTTTGTGTATGTATATATCTCTTTCTTTTAGATTTTTATTGTTGTGTTTTTGTGTTGTTAATAGAGGATGAGATATATACATACCCAAAATATTTTATTTTTCGAGATCGCTACTTTAATTGTTATTTGGCGAAGACTATGGTCTATCGTTTTCGATACAACTTAAATTGTTGCAGACATTATCAAAAAAATCATCTTAACCTGTTCAGATCTGTGGAATTTAAGTGTTTGTAATATATATTTCTTCCTCTCAGATTCTGACTATTGGATTAGTGTGTTGTTGAAAGAGGTTGAGATATACTCATATATATATATATATATATATATATATATAAGGTTGTATCTAGTGGTCAAATCTTTAATCTTTCGACAACCATGTTGCTTAATTGTATTGTGTTTTTTGCGGAGATTGATGATCAATCCTTGTCGAGGCATCTCAAAGTTGCAGCAATTATTAAAAAAAATCATCTTCTCTTATCGAATCTGTGGGATTTAAGTGTGTATTTCTATCTCTTCCTCTAAGATTTTTAGAGTTGGATTTTTGTGGTATGGCAAAAGTTTAAGGTATATCAACTTACACTAAATCCTTAATCTTTTGACGATTGTGAATGTTATAGTGATTTGGTGGAGACTGTTGGCCGATCCTTGGTTAGGCAACTCAAATTATTGCAGCCATGATCGAAAAAATTAATCTTTTTGTTCAGATATGTGGGATTTAAGTGTGTGTATATATGTATATATCTTTTCTTTTAAGATTTTTATTGTTAGATTTATGTGTTGTTAATAGATGATGAGATATATACATGCATACTCAAAATATTTTTCTTCCATGACAACTATTGTAATTGTGATTTAGTGGAGACGGTTGACCGATCGTTGTCGAGGCAACTTAAATTGTTGCAGACATTATAAAAAAATCATTTTAACCTATTCTGATATGTAGAATTGATATGTTTGTAATGTATATCTACTGGTCAAATCTTTGATCTTTCGACAACCATGGCTACTATAATTGTATAGTGTCTTTACAGAGATTGATGATCAATCTTTGGCGAGGCATCTCAAAGCTGCAACCATTATTGAAAAAAGCATCTTCTCTTATTCAGATATGTGGGATTTAAGTGTGCGTATGTCTATCTCTTCCTCTAAGATTCTTACTATTGGATTTGTGTGGTGTGGCAAAAGTTTGAGGTATATCAACTTTCAAAAAAGCTTTGATCTTCCGACGATCCTAAATGTTATAGTGATTTGGTGGAGATTGTTGGTCGATCATTGGCTAGGCAACTTAAGTTATTGCAGCCATGATCGAAAAAATTAATCTTTCTTGTTCATGTGAGGTTTAAGTGTGTATAAATGTATATATCTTTTCCTTTAAGATTTTTATTGTTAGATTTATGTGTTGTTAATAGATGATGAGATATATGCATACATACTCAAAATATTTTATCTTTCATGACCACTACTGTAATTGTGATTTAGCGGAGACTGTTGGCCGATCGTTGTCGAGGCAAGTTAAATTGTTTCAAACATTATCAAAAAAATAATTTTAACCTATTCAGATCTGTAGAATTGATGTGTTTGTAATGTATATCTAGTGGTTAAATCTTTGATCTTTCGATAACCATGACTGTTGTAATTGTATAGTATTTTTGTGGATATTGATGATCAATCTTTGGCGAGGCATCTCAAAGTTACCGTCATTATTAAAAAAAAATCATATTCTCTTATTCGGAGGGATTTAAGTGTGTGTATGTCTATCTCTTACGCTAAGATTCTTATTGTTGGATTTGTATGGTGTAGGAAAAGGTTGAGATATATATCACTTATACAAAATCTTTAATCTTTGGACGGCCCTGACTGTAATTGTAATTTGGCCAATCCTTGGCTAGGAAGCTCAAATTTTTGTAGTCATGCTCGAAAATTTTAATATTTCTTGTTCAGTTATGTGGGATTTAAGTTTGTGTATTTATGTCTTCCTTTAATTTTTATTATTGAATTTTTGTGTTGTTAGTAGAAGATGAGATATATGCATACGTACACAAAATCCTTGATATTCCGATGTAACTGTGTGATTTGAGGAAGACTGTTTCCCGATCCTTGGTGAGGTAACTCAAATTGTTGCAGCCATGATCGAAAAAATCCATCTTATCCTTTTTAGATACATGGAATTTAAGTGTTTGTAATATGTATATCTCTTCCTCTGAGATTCTGACTGTTGGATTTTTGTGTTGTTGAAATAGGTTGAGATATACATACATACTCAAGGTTGAGATTCTAATTGTGATTTATCGGAGACTGTTGGTTGATCCTTGGCTAGGCAACTAAAGTTGTTTCAGCCATGATCGAAAAAATTAATCTTTCTTGTTTAGATCTGTGGAATTCAAGTGATATATATATATATATTAAGTTTTTTATTGTTGGATTTTTGTGTTGTTAATATAGGATGAGATATATTCATACATACCCAAAATATTTTATCTTTTGAGGTCAATACTGTAATTGTGATTTAGCGGAGACGGTTGGTCGATCATTGACAAGGAAACTTAATTTGGTAATTGTTAATGAGACTGCGGAGACTAATGGATTAAAGGATTCAGCTAGTGATAATAATGTTGGTGATATTGACCATGTGGGTAACAGTAATCAGTAATCTGATGTAGCTACGGATACTGAAGCTTCTGGTCTAAAAAATGATGCAGGCTGCTGATAATGTGACTGGTTCGAAAGATTGTCTAAATGGAGTGCTAAGGATGAATTAGAATCCGGTTAATAATAATGGTGGGGGCACAGCTGGTGATGCAGACTGTAAGAATGTTACGAACATCAGTAAGGTCAAAGCTACTTATGTTAATGATGTTATTCTGTTGAAGGTGTTAGAAAAGAAGCAGGATGTTATTGTTGGTGTCATGGCTGCTGGAAAGGTGATGCATTGCAAGAGTAGTGATGTTGTGAGAAAGATGGAGATGTGTGATAACAGTGACCCTGATGCAAAAGATCCAATTACGGAGGACAATTATCCATCATCTAATGGGGAGGTTAAAGCGAGCAAAAGCAGTAATGAATAAATATCTATCACATTTACTCATGGTGATTCCGAAGTCGAACCCTCATAAAGCAGGCTTCATCTAATGAAACCATTCAATTACATGTGACAAAGTCTAAGAGGAAAAAGCTAGTTATAGTGGTCAGTGATGATAAAAATATGAATGACTTTGGGTTTCAAATGGTCCCAAGACTGTCAGGACAAGAAAGAATGACATGAAGAAAAAAAGAAAATGCAGAATTGAGGAAGATACTCGAGAGTGATCCCTTTAAATGCAAGGAAATCAAGAAGATCATTGAGTGTCATAAAGTCACAATTTTGGGAATTCCGGAAACAAAAGTCAAACTTAATAATGTGGATATGAGTGGTTTTCTTTGTTTTGAAAGCAGATGGAAGTTTATACACAATTCAAATAAGAGGACAGATAGAATCTGAGTGGGGTGGAACGAAATCTACACTAGTGATCAAGTCATTATGGTGAAGGTGAATAGTAAAAGAACTCTCGATTGATTTTTATCGTAGTGGTGTATGGCAGCAATTCTCAATGCACTAGAAAACAGTTATGAGATAATCTTAGGAATCGTGTTGATGACGATAGACCTTGGATAATAATGGGTAATTTTAATACTACGAGATTGCATACGGGGACATTTGGTGAATTGAGACGAGAAACTCTAGGAATCAATTTACCTGGTCTACTACAAGGGGTGTTGAGCACATAAAAAGAAGTCGGGATTGATAGATGTCTGATTAATGAACCTTGGGGTTTGAAATTTCCAAGAAGTCATGCTCATGTTATTTGTCTAGGAATTTTGGATCACTCCGATAAAAGGAGACACTAACAATTTTTTCTAGTATTTTAGGTCTTTACATCAATGAGGATAAGAGTTTGGCTTTCTATGATGGTACGGATGACAGAACAAAAATGATCATTTTTAATATCATGGACATTAAGAAGGGATTTCTTCTAGTTAGGTATCTTGGTGTTTCTCTTTCTTCGAAAGAGTTGCAGGTATCACATTGCAGGTCACTTATTGCGAATGTTAAGAATATTATACATGGCTGGGCTTCAAACAACTATCTTATGCGAGTTGTATTGAGTATTGAGCTGGTGAAGAAAGTGATTATGGGAAGCATTGAATCATTGGATTTTAGGCTCAACAAATTATGTTACCAAAAAGGATAATGAGGGACCTTGATCAACTTATGAGGGATTTTATATAGGGCAGTCAAGAAGAGGCGGAAAAAAAGTTAAGTGGAATGATGTATGAAAGCCAAAGGATGAAGGAGGGCTAAGTATCAAGTGTTGTATGGAATGGAATAGAGCTCTAACATATCGTCATTTATGGGCATTTGAACAAAAGCAAGATTCATTATTGGTCTGTTAGGTTCATTCGCATTTCATGAAATCAGAATCCAGCATATGGACATCCAAGATAAAGTAGGATATGTCATGGTCACTAAAGAAGATCTTCAAACTAAAGCAAAGCGCGAGACAATGTATTATGTTAAGTTTGGTAGTCGTGAAGGTACGACTTTTTGGCAAACTCCTTGGTTTGAGAATATGTCCATCATTGATAAACAGGAGTTTGCAAGAACCCGGGTTAGAAGAGAATACCTTTCGGCTAGTGTGAAGGATATCAAGGATGATAAATGTAATGAAATTTTGAGGCGAATCTCGTTCATGGTTCGAGAGGACTCACACGTTTGGATGATTGAAGTTAACAACAAGTTCAACTCAAATCTGGCATGGCAATGCATTCGATCAAGAGGCAATTTGTAGATTAGGCTTAATTCGTATGGTCATTTAAGAGTATCGCCCGACATCAAATTGACCTTGGCTTGTTTATCGTGAAAGGGCATGACGAAAGACAGAATTAGTAAGTATATGACGATCACAAGTACATGTTGTATTCTTTGCTCTAACTTGAGGAATCGAATGATCATATCTTTGGTGAGTGCCCTTATACTGGAGTGATTTGGAAAAAAATTGCTAACAATTTCAAATTCACTCGCTTTCCTAATGGTTGGTGTCCATATCAAAGATCTAACGCTTACAAAGGATAAGAGTAGCACGTTTCATGCTAATATTTTCAAGTGTTACTTTGAAATAATTATTTACCAAGTTTAGATGGAAATGAATGCTAGAGTGTGTTAGAGTTTTTGGCCCGAATATTGTTGGGCCAACGAGCAAAATGGACCTGTAGACTTAATGGGTCTGACCCTTTATTGTATTTTAGGGTTAGACAATATATAGAGAATACGGTCGTCTTTTCTCTTATCCAGTTTTACGTTATCTACCAAAATTTGTACAATCTTTGATATAGTAAAACCTTCTCTTCTGTCCGTGATTTTTCACCCGTAAAGGGTTTTCCACGTAATCATGGTGTTCGTTCTTCTTTTCTCTTTTATCCTCGTTTATTGTGGTTTGATTCTGACAAATTGGTATCAAAGCCAAGTTTGTTTTTTTTATTTTTGGTCATGACCACTATGAAGTACGATATTCCGTTGTTGGATCGTAACACAAGATTTTCGTTATGGCAAGTGAAGATGCGAGCTATTTTGGCACAGATGGATCTGGACGATGCGCTATTTGGCGCTGACAAGATGTTGTCTTCGTGGACTGATGAAGAAAAGCAACGAGTGGATCGTAAGGCTCTATCGCAAATTCATCTGCGTCTATCGAATCAGATCCTTCAAGATTGTTTGAGGGAAAAAACAGTTGTTGCGCTCTGGTTGAGATTAGAGCAATTGTGTATGACGAAAACTTTGACTAACAAACTACACTTGAAGCAACGCCTGTATTCCCAACGTATGTCTGACGGTACGTCTATAGAAAATCACTTAACTGTTTTTAAAAAAGTATTCTTTGATTTGGAATCTATGGAGGTTAAGTATGATGAAGAAGATTTAGGTCTGATATTATTGTGTTTACTACCTCCTTCATATGCAAATTTTAGAGATATTATTCTCTATAGTCGTGAAACTGACTCTAGATGAGGTTTATTATGCATTGTTCTCGAAAGAGAAGATGCATAAACTCGTTGTTGGTTCAGATAACATGGTTGAAGGCCTCGTTGCATGAGGTAGACAACATGAGAGGTATTCTGGCAGTAATAATCGTGGCAGGTCGAAATCCAAGAACATGGATAAGACGTGTAGGTACTGCAAGAAGAAGGGCCATATTGTTGTTGAGTGTTATAAGTTATAGAATAAGAATAAGAGGTTTGGTGAGGATCATAAGAGCAACCAGTTAGAGAAATATGGCGAAGCTGATGTTGCTGAAAAGTACAATGATAGAGAACTCCTCGTTGCGTCAGATATTGATTCGAAACAAAGCGACGAATGGATTCTTGATTCTGGATGCACGTTTCATATGTGTCCTAATCGGGACTGGTTCTCTACATATGAAGTGGTCTCTAGAGTTACCGTTGTGATGGGTAATAATGCATCTTGCAGAATTTCTAGTATTGGTACAATTAGAGTTAAGATGTTTGATGGCACTATTTGAACACTTGGTGATGTAAGGCACGTTCCTTACATGAAGAGAAATCTGATATCATTAAGTACTCTTGATTCTAAAGGGTACAGGTACATCGGTGAAGGTAGAGTTGTGAAGGTCAGCAATGGGTCTCTTGTTGTGATGAAGGGACTCAGGAAAACTGCAAGTTTATATGTTTTGCAAGGCTCTACGATTACAGGTGATGCTGATGTCGCTAGTTCGTCTATGTCTGATTCCGATGCTACAAGATTATGGCACATGCGTCTGAGTCACATGAGAGAGAATGGCATGGTCGAATTGAACAAGAGAGGGCTTCTTGATGTGCAGGGTATTACGAAGATGAAGTTTTGTGAACACTACGTTTTTGGTAAGTAGAAAAGATTTAGGTTCTCGGCTGGTATTCATAATACGAAGGGGATGCTAGACTACATTCATTCTGATTTGTGGGGGCCTTCTAGAGTACCATCTAAAGGTGGTGCATTCTATATGTTGACTATTATATATGATTTCTCCAGGAAGGTTTGGACATTCTTTTTTAAACAAAAGAGTGACGTATTTTCTACCTTTAAAGAGTGGAAGTTCATGATTGAGAAGCAGACAGGGAGACAAGTGAAACATCTCCGAACTGATAACGGTTTGGAGTTTTGTTCTAATGAGTTTAATACTTTATGTAGAACTGAAGGTATTGTGAGGCATCATACAGTTCGACATAATCCTCAACAGAATGGAGTTGTAGAGATATGAATAGGACTTTGATGGAGAAGGTGTGTTGTATGCGCCTTAATGTTGGGCTACCGATGTCGTTTTGGGATGAGACCGTTGCGTATGCATGTCATCTCGTTAATCGCTCTCCTTCGACAATTATTGATAAGAAAACTCCACAGGAGGTATGGAATGGTTCTCGTGCTAGTTATTCTGATTTAAAAATTTTTGGATGTCCTACATATGCTCATGTGGATAAAGGGAAGTTAGAGCCTCGTTCGGTGAAGTGTGTGTTCATAGGGTTCAAGCAAGGTGTGAAGGGTTATAAGTTGTGGTGTCATGAGACTAGTAAAGTCGTCATCAGTAGAGATGTTGTTTTTGATGAGACTAGCATGCTTTAGAGGACTCCGTCTTCAACTCCCCCAAGGAAATCAACAGAAGTCAAGTATTCAGGTGGAGCATGAGATTGGGTTGAAACCTACACCATAGCAATCTCTAAGGCCTATTCCAGTTTCTATGGATGGTGCTAGTTCCTCAGAAGCACCTCCACAACATTCAACTTCTAAAAATAGGCCTCGTAGAGAAATTAGACGCCCTCAAAGATATGTAGAGGTTCATTTAGTTGCGTATGCATTAAATGTGGCTGAAGAGATTGATTCATAAGAAGAACCTGCGACGTATTCAGAGGCAGTTACCTGCAAAAACTCTGGTATGTGGATGATCGCTATGCAGGAAGAAATGGAATCGCTTCACAAGAATGCTACATGGGATCTAGTGAAGCTACCAAAGAGCAAGAAGATTGTTCGCTACAAGTGGGTGTATAAGAGAAAGGAAGGTACGCTGGGAGTTGAAGAAGCCAGGTATAAAGCCAGGCTTGTTGCAAAAGGATATAGTCAAACTCCAGGTGTTGATTTTACTGATGTATTTTCTCCAGTTGTGAAGCACAGTTCTATTTGGGCTTTACTAGGTATTGTGGCATTCCACGATCTTGAACTTGAGCAGTTAGATGTAAAAACTGCATTCTTACACAGAGAACTTGAGGAAGACATCTACATGCAGCAACTAGAGGGATTCGTAGCCTTAGGAAAGGAGGACTACGTATGTTAGCTGAAAAAGTCTCTTTATGGTTTGAAATAGTCACTGAGACAGTGGTATAAGAGATTTGATACATTTATGACCACTCGTGATTTCAGGAGGAGTAGTTTCGATAGTTGTGTCTACTTTAAAGTATGTGATGATGGGTCGTTCGTTTACCTGTTGTTGTATGTTGACGATATGTTAATTGCTGCCAAAGATCATAGAGAGGTCAAAAAGGTGAAAACACAGTTGAGTAGCGAGTTTGAGATGAAAGATTTAGGTGCAGCAAAGAAGATGCTTGGAATGGAGATTCTTAGAGATCGATCAGCTGGTAAATTGTACATAAGTCAAAAGAGGTACATCGAGAAAGTTCTTAGTAGGTTTAACATGCAAAGTGCCAAGCCGGTAAGTACTCCACTAGCTACTCATTTTAGACTTTCGTCTTCTTTGTCACAACAGTAAGATAGTGATGATGATTATATGTCGCAAGTGTCATACTCTAGTGTCGTTGGCTCCCTTATGTATGCTATGGTTTGTTCACGGCCTAACTTAGCCTATACATTTAGTGTTGTTAGTAGATATATGGCAAACCCTGGTAAGGAATATTGGAAAATAGTTCAGTGGATTCTCAGATACTTATGTGGTTCTACTAATGTTTGTTTATAGTTTGGGAAAAGTAGAGATGGAGTTGTCGGTTACGTCGATTCAGATTACGCTGGAGATCTTGATAAGAGAAGATCGTTGTCTGGTTACATTTTTTGTGTTGGTGGTTGTGCTATTAGTTGGAAGGCTATGTTGCATACTACAGTTGCTTTGTCTACTACAGAGACAGAGTACATGGCGATTACAGAAGTTTGCAAAGAAGCAATTTGGATGAAAGGCTTGTTTGACGAACTTAGTGAAGATTTGCAGATTTCTACAATCTTTTGTGATAGCCAAAGTACTATTTTCTGACAAAGGATCAGATGTTTCACGAGAGGACTAAGCACATTGATATACGGTATCATTTTGTGCATGATGTGATTGCTCGTGGTAATATTGTTGTGAGCAAGGTGAGAACACACAATAATCATGCAGATATGATGATCAAGTCACTTCCTATTTCCAAGTTTGAGCATTGCTTGAACTTGGTTGGTCTTCATTGCTGAGTTATGCCCTTAGGGGCTTTGGTGGAAGAGGTTTGATTTTGTGGTTATGCTATCAAAGATTGGAATTCGTTTCAAGGTGGAGATTGTTAGAGTTTGTGGCCCGAATTCTTGTTAGGCCAACGAGCAAAATGGACCTGTAGACTTAATGGTCTGACCCTTTATTAATTTACATTGTATTTTAGGGTTAGACAATATATAGAGAATACGGTCGTCTTTTCTCTTATCCAGTTTTACGTTGTTCACCAAAATTCGTACAATCTTTGATATAGTGAAACTTTCTCTTCTGCTCGTGGTTTTTCACCCGTAAAGGGTTTTCCACGTAATCTTGGTGTTCGTTCTTCTTTTCGCTTTTATCCTCGTTTATTGTTGTTTGATTCTAACAGAGTGTTTCAAAAACAATGAGGAATGAAGATCAAACATGGAAGGAGATTGTTCTTGATGGTCATGCTCTTATTCACACATGGAGGGGAGTTCCCATAAACTCGGATAATTGGGTGTTAAGTCAAAGATGGGATAAGTCACGAAGTTGTCCATGTTTAAGGCTGGATAATCAATTGTTTGCTTGTTGTTATTACTCATTTGTTGTTGTTTGTTTCTTAAAATTAGAGAGAACGTGTTATTTGCTCTAATTCATGAACTCTTGTATCATTTTCCCTTTATGGGTTTTAATTAAATGGGTATAAGTTTGATACACCTTAATCTTGAATTAGGTATATATATATTGAAATGACATAAATAATAGAAATAGAATGAAGAACGAAGAGAATATAAGATAACACTTGAATTTATAGAAGAGAGATAGAACCCTAATAGGGTGAATACAATGGAGAGAGAATGAAGAAGATAGAGAGAAGTTAATCTTGAGAGAATTCTCGAATAATGTCTAATGTCTTTTCTATAGACCCCCGATCTCTTCTTTATATAGCATCCACCTACCATAATCAATCATCAGCCGAATATTCTGTAGATTATATCACTTCCTTATATACTCTCCAGCTACCATAATCAATTTCCCGTCAATCTCACATTTTTAGCTACTACCTTATTAATAATTATTTATTTCCATATAAATAATTATTTATTCTCAATTAATCAATTATTTCATATTTTGGCTAACTGCCTTATTAATAACTGTTACGTCTACCCGTTAGCTTACTTTAGGGTTAAGAAACCTAACCATAGTAATCCCTCGTAACATTAGCCTCCCCTTCAACATTTGTTCGACCACGAACAACACAATTAAAAAAGAAGCCGACTTATTTCCAACAAAACCAAATTTTGGAAATCCAGGTTCCAACCAAGATTCATTCTCCCATGTAGACAATAAACGAAGGTTTAGCTGACACTCCAAAGTATCTGGTGTCTCTTCAAACCACATAAATTGCCAAAATTGTTTCCATAGAATATCTGGTGGTTCTTCAAACCACACAAATTGTCTCAAAATATTTCTCAAATGTAAGACATAAGAACAATTACAAAACTCTGCATCCGGTGGTTCTTCAAACCATAATAAGTATTTGCATCTCATCCATGTTTTATGCCATAAAATTTTCTGAAAGCAAGATCCAACATCTTAAGATTTCTCGAACCACAAAATCTTGACGCAATTTGGACTTGGCGCTAAGTATTCTTGAGAAATGGGATCAAACGACAACATCCTATCTTCAAGGCCCAAAACATCTTCAAATATTTCTTTAAATTTTACTTCTCCCAAGTCAACCCGATAATGATAATCTTTTTCAACGTAGGTTGTCTTCGCATTCTCTTTGTCATCGTACACTTGGGAGACTTGCAAATAAATAATCGAAGAACTTGAATTATTGTAGATTTCTTCATCGAGACCGAGATTGTCGTGTTTTATATGACTATGTGAAGTCTCCATTTCCTTTCCATAAAAAAATTCGTCAACAGGAGGTGCGTCTTCCACTTTAGAACAATCGCCATCAAAAGAGGTTTCGTCTTTGTTTGGAGCTGAATATGTCAATGGGGAAGGAGTCAATTGTGAATGTGTCAATGTTGAATGTGTCGATTGTCCAACGTCTTCTACAGGTTGCTTGTCATCTTTCAGTAATTCATCGGATTCGACTTTCAATTTTTGACGATCGTTTTTCCACTTTTGCCTTGTTATTTCTCCATCGGCCTTTTGTTTCTATCTTTTAATTTCATCAGCGATCCTCCATGATTTTAACAAGTCGGTTATTTGTTGACACTGTTCCGCGATTACCTTCCACGGTTCTGGCTGCACTTTCTTATGTATATATCGTGAATCATCCCTTGTACATGACCCAATCTCACGTCGCAATAGTTGTTTAGCTCTCCCCACGTCAATCCTCTGCTGAGAGTTTTCATGACCACGTGTTCCCTAAGCCATCGCAGTGCTTTTTCCTTCATGTGACTTGTTGCAAGATGAACCTCGTCTTCTTCAAGTGTGTCGTTAACCCGAAAAAATCTTTCTGCCTCATAAATCCAGTCTTCGACATCTTCGACATTTTCTCCAAAGAATTTTGGAAAATTCATTTTGATACTCAGAACACTTTATTCATTCATATGCTCTATATACGTGTTTTCACCATTTTGCCAAGAACGTTGCTTTAATACCAATGATATACCTTAATCTTGAATTAAGTATATATATATTGAAATGACGTAAATAATAGAAATAGAATGAAGAACGAAGAGAATATAAGATAACACTTGAATTGATAGAAGAGAGATACAACCCTAATAGGGTGAATACAATGGAGGGAGAATGAAGAAGATAGAGAGAAGTTAATCTTGAGAGAATTCTCGAATAATGTCTAATGTGTTTTCTATAGACCCCCGATCTCTTCTTTATATAGCATCCACCTACCATAATCAATCCTTAGCCGAATATTCTGTAGATTATATCTCTTCCTTATATACTCTCCAGCTGCCATAATCAATTTCCCGTCAATCTCACATTTTTAGCTACTACCTTATTAATAATTATTTATTTCCATATAAATAATTATTTATTCTCAATTAATCAATTATTTCATATTTTGGCTAACTGCCTTATTAATGACTATTACGTCTACCCGTCAGCTTACTTTAGGGTTAAGAAACCTAACCATAGTAATCCCTCGTAACAAAGTTATTTCCAAAAAAAAACTTAAATTATTGCAAACATGTTCACAAAATTCATCTAAACATGTTTAGATCTGTAGAATTTAAGTGTTTGTAATATATATTTATTTCTCTAAGATTCTGACTTATGGATTGATGTGTTGTTGAAAGAGGTTGAGATATACATAAAAAGAAGTACTATGTTTGAAACCTACCGCTCTCATTTTATTTTTTTAATTCCAAATGTAAAATCCAACTCAGTCATCTCTGTACATCACACAGTCCAAATCTGAAATATAACCTCACATGTTATCACCAAGCAAAACAAACACTCTATCCAACATAATCAACTTAAGTGACTCGTGAATCATGAATCATAGCCAAAATCCTCAAATAATACATGTTTTCACCAGGCAAAACAATCACTCTTCAAATCTTCAAATGAAATCTTACATGTTTTCCCCAAGCAAAAATAATCGCTCTATCCATGATAAACTTAAATAATCATGAGTCAAAACCGAAATCCTCAAATCAACTTCCTTTTGTCAGAGACGTGATGCTGCTAATCATTTTAAATACTCCAAATCATGAAACTATTTCAATCCTACTCAAAAAGCCATTAAAGCACACACATTCAAATCATGTCCAAAGCTAGAGACATTCAACAAAATTACAACTTTATCAAATCACCTCACAACCACCAATTAGTTTGGCATTTCTCAAAACCAACATCATAATTCATTCTGCCTATTTCAACATGATTCTTCTTAGATCTAATTCAAAGTAAATGCATTAAACCAAATTCCTTGTAAGCATGAATTCAAATGGAAATAAAACACTTCAAATACCCCAAATCATGAAACTATTTAAATCCTGCTAAAAAAAATCATCATTCCTAAGTCATTAAAGCACACATTCAAATCATATTCAAAGCGAGACATTCAACAAAACCACAACTTGATCAAATCACCTCACAAACACCAATTAGTTTGGCATTTTCCAAAACCAACATCATAGATCATTTCATTGCATCGAAGTCTCATTTCATTGCATTATCAACTTCAACTTGTTACAGATCAAACAACTACTGCAAGAATATAAACATTACAATCCTAGACACATTGTATCATTAAACATAAGCCATTTTCGAGTTCATAACGCTCAGAACATGAATTGAAGATTGAAGAACCAAGCTACTGGAGGAGAATAGTCATCTGATTGCTCTTTTTTCTCCCCCTTCTCCCTTTGGATCCCCATTTATCACACTAACCTTAAAGTCACTCATATAGAGCTTACATCGTAGTCTTGGATCTGAGTTTGGTTTAGGGTTTTCGTACCATTTGTTTCTTTCGCTGCAATGTACGGTTGAACTAGGGCTGCAAATGAGTCGAGTCGAGCTCGAACTAGCTTGAGCTCGAGCTCGACTCGATTTAGTTTTTATTAGCTCGACTCGAGCTCGAACGAGTTTATAAATTTGAGCTCGAACTCGACTCGACTCGAAAAGTTTGAACTAAAATTAAATTTTCAAACTCGAGCTCAAATTCGAGCTCGAATTCGAGCTCGAGCTCAAACTCAAACGAAAAACTATTTTTAAAATGAAAATATCAATATTTCATACATATTCAACATTTAAAACATGATGTTTCAAAATAAAATATTAAACAATCATAACTATTCAAAATTTTAAAAATGATAGTCCGAAAATATCAAACCGCCATTATTAATCAAAATTCTAAAACATAAAATTCCAAAATCAAAGTACAAAACTACATAATTTTTTTGAACATTCAATATATTAATCTTTTTAAGTCATGTTCTTCAACCATAGCACACACACGTACACCTACCTGCATTCAATAATATAAAATATTTAAGTTTAAAATAATTAATATAAAATACATGTTAAAAACAAAATAACTAAAATTTAACTTATTTATAGCAAGAATTTACTAATTTTTTATATATTATAATATATTATTAATCTTGTAAATTCATTTTTTTCTCTCAACATATTATATATAA